>NW_024118023.1:0-16035 GCF_003073215.2 Triticum urartu | reverse complement strand
AGGAAAAAAAACAAAATATTCATACTAATGGCGCATCACCACCAGGTGCACCATTAGTATGCCAAAGGATACTAATGGCGCATCAACAGAGAATGCGCCATTAGTATGACAAATCCATGCTTACGTATGGCCCCCCGGGAGGCACACTAATGGCGCATGTTGTTACATACGAATGGCGCACTAGCTGGTGCGCCATTAGTATACCAGATACTAATGGCGCACCAGTGGTGCGCCATTAGTAAAAATTACTAGTGGCGTGCTACTAATGGCGCACCGGTGATGCGCCTTTAGTAGGCAAAACCGGTGCGCCATTAGTAGCCCTTTTCCTAGTAGTGCTTGTGGTTTTAGTTAAAATCTCTTTATGATTCTTTATTCACATGCCTTGTATGATACGTGCCATATTATTGTATTGTTTATTTTCTTCCTAGTATTGTGTTGGCTCTTGATATAAGAGTACTTCTTAATATTACTTATGGATACATTGCTTGTTGTTAACCATTATAAATATTTGGATTCCTCCAAATATTTATTCTTGGTTGATTACCACATTTAATCATATCATGTCTAGGATAGTTGTTCATCCACTTGTTTCATGTAGAGTTAGTCGAGTTGTGTAGTGGGCACTACTATTGGTTAGTAGCACAGTTCATACTAGAGCGTTAGTCTTGATCGCCAAGCCTTCCATAGTTGTGTCAACCTAAACCTTGTCACACGCCGATTCCTCTCTACTTACCTCCCTATCATGCTATCTCATTTCAGAATCTCCATCTGATCGATATCTCTCTATCCATCCACTCTTAATTTGTTTTGGATGTTATTTGGATTTACTATTGTTTTGGTATTTATTCGTTTTCCATTTGCTACCGTTACGACGAGTAGGGAGTGGCGAGGTTGGACAAGGACAGAAACAGGTTACCAAAGAAGGACTCAACAATGAATGCATGCCTCCTTCTTTGATCATACTTATCCTATGGTTTACAAAATTGCATTGAGTTTTATTGTTTCTATGTGCATGCTATTTTAATTCTCGTAGCTAGCATGTCGATTGACACATTACCTTGATCCTCTTGTCGCCTATTCACTTGACACCTGAGTAGAATTATAGTATTCTTGTAGAGTAGAAATGCTTAGCCATGCTTATTACCCTATAGGTGCTTTGTTGAATGACCTCTGAGTCATTGACAGTTGAACTTACCGCTGAGCTAGGCTAGATGGCCTTATTGATATCCTCTACTCTCCTCTACTCTGGCTGAAACTTACCATTTGAATGCTGGCGCGGGCGGCAGCTGAATCAAGGATTGAAGGAGCAATTGGCTGCCCTTCACAGGTTGAAGGGGGCAATCAGTCGTCCGTGCCGCTTAAGGCCTAATAAGTCTTGGATTTGAAGATTGTGATAACAGTACAGCCACATGCTATATGGGCACTGGCTTGGTCAAGTAAGCTAGTCAGCCTTAGGTGTCGCTGTCGCCGTACCGCAGATGGGATAGCTGCCTTGCGAGGAGTATCCTCGGCACAGATGGGGGGACCGATTTGAGGATGTACTCTCAGTTCTGTGCGCCAGACCCGGTGGGCATGTCACATCTTTGGGGGATCTAGTCTAAAGACCTCGTCACAATCTCCCTGCTGGTATACCAGATGGTGTACTATGCTAGCGACGGCTAGTGGCAACAAGTCGGGATTGTGTCGTGTGGGTAAAGTGTACAACCTCTGCAGAGTGTAAAACTATTCGAATAGTCATGTCCACGGTCAAGGACATCACATGAATCTTTCTCGACATACAGGACCTGTCTTGCTTATTCCCTCTTTGCCCCTATTCTTGAAACCTATGAAGGACGTGAGTTGATCGAGGATCCTCACTTTGATGAAAGTTATTCTGGAGATAAAACTTGTTTTCATCAAAAATTGCTTTTATCTAACTGCTATATTTTTCAAACAAAATTAGCTTTTATGCAAATGAGCCATACAACCTTCCTTTGAAGCCACATGTAGCTATTAGGTCCTTCCCCGTGGGAGGCATGTTGAGTACATAATCTACTCATGGCAATAATTTTGTTGAAAACGGAGTTACATGAAGATGAAGGTGATGACTACGACTACTATGGCGATCCGTAGGAGTGAGGTCACGTGGACTACATCGACTGCTTGTGGCTGAGATGGAGTCTCTATGCATTGTACTTTTCTGCTGTTTTTCTTAATGTAATAAGTGGCATGAGACATTTATCTAGGTATGCTTTGTGTAAAGATATATTTAATATTGTAATACCTTTTATGCATTGTGCAATGATATCATTTCACTGTGTTGTCAACAATAATCCTGGGGTTGACAAATATACACGGGAGGGTCTGGAAGTTAATTCCAGGTTCTCACAACGGGCGTCAACCCATGTATATAAGGGGACGACCCGGCGGCGGTTCAGGAGAACAGACAAAAACTCGAGACTCGAGCAAAGCGTATTCGCTCCCTGGTCATCGAAACCCCATCAATTCCATCACAACTAGACGTAGGCTTTTACCTTCGTCATAAGGGGCCGAACTAGTATAAAACTCTCTTGCGTCCCTTGTCCGCTTTAACCCCTTTAAGCTAACCCGTAGCGATGGATCCACGACTAAGTCCTTTCATGAGGACATCTGCTGTGACAAACCCACGACAACATGCCTGAAGATGAGGCTTGTAATAATGATGAACAAGTGCTGGAGTCTCTTATACCTCAGAGTAAGCTCCATGTTTTGGGGGTACATGGATATGGTGGCCTACAAATATCCCAATGGATGAGAGAGCCTGAGATGTTCCGGTGCCTGAGAAAGCTTGATATGTCCAACTGCCCAAGCTGCAAGAATATACCCATAGTATGGCTATCAGACTCTCTTGAGTATTTGTTGTTATACAACATGTGTAACCTGACCGCATTATGTAATAGTCTTGACGTGGAAGGTGGAGGACACATCACCCCTCTTCGGATTTTCCCAAAGTTAACGGAAATGACTTTAGATAAGTTACTGAACTTGGCGATATGGGTAGAGAACAGTGTAACAGAGCCGAATAGGTTGGTAATGTTCCCAATGCTCAAAGTGTTAAAAATGAAGGATTGCCCAAAACTTGCGAGTGTTCCAGAGAGCCCTGTCCTGAAAGATCTGAACATAGAAAATTGTTGCAGTCTTCCAATGAGTTCACTTACGCATCTAAAATCATTGTGTGACTTCCAATGCGATGGAAAAGGTATTGTGTGTACAAATATGCCTTTGGGATCTTGGCCATCTCTTGTCAGTTTAACTGTTCTCTCACTCGTGAACATGATGATGGCCCCTCTAGAGGATCAGCAAACCCGGAGACATGCGGAAACCCTTCGGTTCTTGAAGCTTCATGGTCCCAACTGCTTCTTAACAACACCAGGATTGTCAAAATGGTAACTTGGCCTTTGGGAATGCTTTTATTTTGTGGAAGAATTGTGGCTTAATCACTGTGATGATTGTCGGTGTCAAAACCGGCGGATCTCGGGTAGAGGGTCCCGAACTGTGCGTCTAGACGGATGGTAACATGAGACAAGGGACACGATGTTTTTACCCAGGTTCGGGCCCTCTCGATGGAGGTAAAACCCTACTCCTTCTTGATTAATATTGATGATATGGGTAGTACAAGAGTAGATCTACCACGAGATCAGAGAGGCTAAACCCTAGAAGCTAGCCTATGGTTTGATTGTTGTTGTCCTACGGACTAAACCCTCCAGTTTATATAGACACCAGAGGGGGCTAGGGTTACACAGAGTCGGTTACAATGGGAGGAGATCTACATATCCGTATTGCCAAGCTTGCCTTCCATGCCAAGGAAAGTCCCATCCGGACACGGGACAAAGTCTTCAATCTTGCATCTTCATAGTCCAAGAGTCCGGCCAAAGGTTATAGTCTAGCTGTCCGGACACCCCCTAATCCAGGACTCCCTCAGTAGCCCCTGAACCAGGCTTCAATGACGGCGAGTCCGGCGCGCAGATTGTCTTCGGCATTGCAAGGCGGGTTCCTCCTCTGAATACTTCATAGAAGATTTTGAACACGAGGATCATGTCCGGCTCTGCAAAATAAGTTCCACATGCTACTGTAGAGAGAATAATATTTACACAAATCTAATCTGCTGACGTATTCTGTAGCATGACATCACACCACAGCCAAGCCTTTATTCGAACCGTTTTTTCTGTCCCACCTCAGCGCATTTTGCGAGGCGGTTTCCTTGGCACGTCTTGTTAGAGCAGAGATCGTGTCCCCTTTATTTACGGGATTCTCATCAACACGGATGTGGGTAACCTAGTCGTGCCCGTTGGTATGTCTCCTCGATCAAAGGTAAGTCCCAAACGGTCACGGGGAGGGCTCTTGGTATTCAACCTCTTATAAAGAGACCAAGGCTTTACTCCTTTCTTTCGATCTCAATCGAATCCGCCTCTCGCCTTGAGTTCCAACACCCAAGGCTCCAGATTTAGGAGCTTCGGACCTTCGACGATGTCTGGCTCCAACCTTCGAGGCCGATGGATGCCTTCCTCCGTCATGGAGGAAGACGTACTAAAGCTGAGGGAGGCCAGGTATTTGATCGGCGAAATCCCGCATAGGCTTCCTGCTCAAGGGCAGGTTATTCCCACTCCCAAGCCTGGCGAGAGCGTTGTGTTCATGTCTCACCTCCTCTGAGGGCTAGGCTTCACGCCGGATCCCTTCGTGAGGGGCCTCATGTTCTATTATGGGCTGGACTTCCGAGACTTAGCTCCGGAGTCTATCCTCCACATCTCATCGTTCATCGTTGTGTGCGAAGCCTTCCTTTGCATTACCCCTCACTTCGGACTGTGGCTCAAGACCTTTAAAGTAGAGCCGAAGATGATCGAGGGACATCACGCAGAGTGCGGAGGCGCTGTAATAAGCAAGAATGTTGACGCTCCATGGCCCGAGGGCTCTTTTCAAGAGGAGTCTAGCTTATGGCAACAAGAGTGGTTTTATATCACAACTCCCAGGGGTACCAAGTGGGTGGCGCCGCCCACTTTTCGCTTGGGTCCCCCGCCCCAACTAGCGTCATGGGTTAATAAGGGGCTGGACTGGGGGCCAGCAAAGGACGTGCCCCTGTTGCAGGGCCGCATCCGAGATCTCCTGGAAAGAGACATCAGTCTGGTTGTGGTAACGCAGGTCATGTTGATTCGCCGAGCCCTGCCCTGCATTCGCCGCAGCGTCGGTGCTAAATGACCGCCCCCCCCCCCCCGCCTGTGGGAGTTCAATCCGGAGGGACCGCGAGCTCTCCAACATTTTATGGGCGCGACGCCCGTAGAGATGTACAAATTGTTCTTCGGACCACAAGTAGTGTGTCCGGACTCTACTGAGGACGCAGGTCTGAGCTGCAGTTGTCTGGATACTCAAGTAAGTAGCCCTGTGCCCGGACACGCCATCCGTTCATTTATCACAACATCGCCCTCAAAAGAGTTGTTCTTGAAACAGGAGTGGATAGCGAAGGCGAAGTTAATCAGGTGTCCGGCCCCCCTTCCTGAGACCTTGCCGGATCCCGTGTTAACCAGGATGCTGGAGATCGTGCCTTCGGAAGAAAACAAAGGGGGGACAAGGAAGCTACTGCCTCCGCGAAGGAGGCTGTCCGGAAAGGAGGAATTGAAAATTCCTATCCTCAGGGGAAGAAGAGGACCGCCTCTGAAGACCCGGAGACCGTGATCTCAAAGCGGGGGAAGAAGTCTTCGGCAGAGGGTCCTGTGCCGGGGAATACCTCGGCCATACTATGTCCTCAAGGGGATCAGCCCTCCACCGAGCCATAAGTAAAAAGGGGGTTTAAAAAATGAGAGAAATCCTTGCTTTATTTCTGAAGAAAATAACCGAAAATTTACCTTGTAGTTCGGACCTTAGCCCTTCTCAGCAGAGCTCGTCTTCGGGGGATCTTCTTTCGGAGATGATGGAGAGCGGAACGGCTCCCCCCGCCATACCGCCTTGTGAGGCGGGCGACCCCGAGGTATCGTCGCGGAGGGTTTCTCCTAATCCAGCAGGGCCGGAAGGCAGTCATATGGCCCCCCGAAGCCCTCCGTGTCCGGCCTTTGAAAAAAGCAATCGAATGAGTCCGGCACCGCCTGGTGCACGGTCGGAGGTACTGAAGGATATGCTAGTGCGAGTGTCTATCTTAGAGGAGCACCGTACATTGATGGGTACGGTAATTGAAAGGATTTCGTCCGCAGAGAGCGGGTTGCACGAAGCTGTCAGGAGTTTACTGACAGGTTTTGAGGTATGCGAAATGATGTACCTTTTGACAGTTCCGCATATTTTAAGATGCGCCCTGTGTAGATAGTAGCCCCTGAGACTCTGTGTGCTGTCGAAAGCGACGGCACGTAGAGGATCATAATCCCAGGTGTAATTCGCCTCCTTCCTATGTAGGTAGCGAAGTGTCCGGTGGCCAGCCGGACTGATGAATTTGCCGAGCTAAAGCGGCAGCATGACGTGGCAGATGCCGACATCGCGCTTGTCAACGAGCGGCTTGACGAGGCACAAGGTATGTAATTTCTCCAGAGACACCTGGTAAGAGGAGCTTGATGCCAGTATCTTACGACGTGTGCGCTTGATGCAGATGGGGCTGCCGCCATGGAGGACCTTCGGGCAGAACTTGCCCGAGCCAAGGAGCAAGCCAGAAAAAGCGATGCAGCTGCCCTAAAGGCGGTTGAGGAGCTGAAAGCCGAACAGGCTGCTCACTGCCGAAGCAAGAAGGAAATGGCCGAGATGGCTGTGAAGTTAAAGAACGCTGCTGACCGCTGCAAGCTTCTTGAAAAAGAAGATCGGGCGGAGCGGACGGACCTAGAGAAGGCCACTACAGCGGCCAAGGATGCTCGTTCTGCGATGAGAGCGATGAAGGAGGAGCTACGTCAAGCCGGAGATATCGCGGCTGGAAAGCCCTTTATGCTGCGGATGAAGTTCGGAGATCCTAAATATGCTCCGTTGGACCGGATGTGGAGTTCGGCGGACGCGTATCTGGATTTAGCGACGAGTGCCGCTGATGCGGCCGAACACTTCTGAGATCAGAAAGATCGCGAAGTGGAAAAGCTCTTCTGGTCACAGTTCAACAATCCGGAGCGTCCGCTTCCATTGACCGATCGTTTAGCCGAATGGGTCGAGCTGAACAGGTTGTCCGGACTTGTCATGAAGTATGTCGTGGATCATCTGTGACCGGAAAGGCCAAAGCCGAACAGCTATTTTAGCTTGGTGCAGTAGTTCCTTGGTGCAGTGCCGTATATCAACGCGATGAAGAGGTCAGCATGCATGGAGGGTGCGCGGATGGCCCTTACCCGTGTCAAGACATACTGGGCAGAGATGGAGGCCACCGCCGTTGCATCCCCAGATTCGGACGGGAGCCGAGTACCTGCCGAACACTACTTTCAAGAAGTTCTGGAGGGCCCTCGTTTAATAGAGACGCAGTGCTCGAAGGATATTATGTTCGAATAACATGTATTCTTGCTTAAAACAATATTTTGATGAAATGTAGAAGCTTTTTATACTTGTGCCTGCAAGAATTATAATACCTCCTGTGCGGCCGTTAGTGTATATATTTGTATAATCTGAAAGATGGCAGTCGTCGGCTTCAGCCCCCACGCATATAATGCAGGGGTGTTCGCAGAAGGCGCATTTTCACACTTGATCCAATGTCTTGGTCCATGAAGGAGGTGAGAGCGCAGCGAACTAGGCAATCGGACTATAATGCTTTATCACTTTCACTTAGCCATAGGAGCTTGACAGTGGGGCTACTATATAGCCCCTGGTGGCGCCGCGCTCGCCCGAATTCGGGGCGCGTGTGTGCTTGGCCGGGAAACGGCCCTTCGTTAATGCGGAGGAATCTCGAAGATTCTGATAAGTCATCAAGCGGTTGACCAGTCTCTTGCTATATCATGACAGTCAGTTTTCGGCTTTCTCTACTGAGGTGCTCGCCTGGCTGAACCGGGCACAATCGCAGTAGTTCTCCTGGTGCCGCCTTAGCCGATAGAGCGGAACGTAAGGCAGCAAAACACAGGAGCCGGGCAAACCCAACATTTGACCAAAGACCTGATTCAGAGCTGATGCATATAAGGCCAAACTCGCGACGCCGAACACTCCCTAAGGTATTCGATCTTTATGAAAACGGGATGAATAGTGCCCTTTGTAATAAGCCCCTGGTGTCCAGGTACATGCAAAATTCTGACGTGGCCACATGCCAAGACGCCAGCCTCCTTCTGGGTTATACTGAGAATCTGAGGAATGTGTATCAACAAGAGACAGTAAAAAGGTTTACGCAGGGTCTTAATCTGAAAAGAATCCTTGGGACGGGTCCCTGCTGCATGTCTGCGCCTGTCTATCCGTTGTGCTGTGTCCTGGACAGGTGTAGCACGATTTCCATCTGTAAAAGAGAGGAACTTAGTTGTAAAAATAGTCATGCAAAATGTATGTTATACTAAACAAAGTATAATTCAAGATGGGTAACATTGAGCCTTATTGTCGCTTATTTTACATCCGCGGAGCCCCTTGAATAGGGGTGTATGGCTATTAAACCTTTATCAATTATATGTTTGCTCCAGACTCGTCTAGCCGTGTCCGTGGTCTTAACGACCTGTTAGATGCTTTGGTTGGAGAAGCCGTTTTAATGTGTGCCTGCTAGGGCAGCCGCATAGTCTTCCGCGTGCGAGGAGGGCTCGATATTTCCCTTTAATGACATGATGCCTCATGGGCCAGGCATTTTAAGCGTGAGAGACGCATAATGCGGTATTGCGTTGAAGCGGGCGAAAGCTTCACGTCCCAGTAGTGCTTGATAACCGCTTTGAAACGGAGCGATGTGGAAGGTCAGCTTTTCGCTACGGAAGTTGTCGGGGGAGCCGAACACAACTTCTAGTAGGAGGGAGCCCGTGCAATGGGCTTCTGGGCCTGGCGCTACTCCTTTAAAGGAAGTATTGCTATGGCTAATTTTTGTTGGGTCCATCCCCATTTTGCGGACTGTATCCTGATATATCAGGTTTAAACCACTGCCGCCGTCCATCAGGACGTGTGTAAAGTGGAATCCGTCAATTATCGGGTCTAACACCAAGGCAGCCTAGCCCGCGTGTCGGATACTTCTGGAGTAATCCCGATAGTCGAAGGTGATCGGTTTTGACCACCAGTGGCGAGACTCCTTTGTGATAGGCCGCATGGCGCGTATCTCTGTGGGAGCCACTTCGTTTCTCCCTTTTATCACGTGTAGTACGTTTACTATCTTGACTTCTTGTGGGAATTTCTTTCGTTCCCCAGTGCTTTGTTTGTGGGGTTCATCATCGTCCTCACTTGGTGTATCCAGCCCCTTGTGTTCGGCGTTGAGTTTGTCGGATTGCTTGAAGACCCAACATTCTCTGTGGGTATGATTTGCAGGCTTCCTGGGGGTGCTGTGGATTTGACATATCTTGTCCAGGATTTTGTTTAGGTTAGACAGTTCGTCCCTGTTATCCTTGAGGGGTAGTTTTTTCTGACCCTGCCGAGAGCTTTTGAATCCGGCGTTAACTTCCGTGCTCTTCGGGCTATTTCCCTTATTCCGGCGCTTGTCTTTGTTGCGTCGCGGCTTCCCATTTCCATCCCTGACTTCGGATGTACTTGGGTCGCTGGTGCTGCATCTTGCCAACCAGCTGTCCTCCCCTGCGCAAAAGCGGGTCATGAGGCTTGTTAATGCGGCCATTGTACTTGGCTTTTCTTGGCCGAGGTGTCTGGCGAGCCATTCGTCTCGGACGCTGTGTTTGAAAGCTGCTAAGGCTTCGATGTCCGGACAATCCGATTTGTTGAGTTATATGACTTAAATCGTCCGCATCCGGTGGTCGGATGTAGGTCCCTTTAAAATTTTCCCGAAAAGCGTCCTCGAGCTCTTCCCAACTTCCAATGGTGTTTTCGGGAAGGCCTTTAAGCCAATGCCGGGCTGGCCCTTTGAGCTTGAGGGGTAGGTACTTTATGGCGTGGAGGTCATCTCCTCTGGCCATATGGATATGGAGGATGTAGTCCTCAATCCAGACCCCAGGGTCTGTTGTTCCTCGTATGCCTCTATGTTTACGGGTTAGAATCCCGCTGGAAATTCATGGTCCAGCACCTCATCGGTGAAACATAGGGGGTGTGCGGCACCCCTGTATTTGGGTGTGCCGTGGTGTTTGGATATTTGTTGTGTTGCATTGCTTGCTAGAGCGTGCTTTCTTGGCCCATAGATAGATCTGGTTGGGCCATCTTTTCGATGCGAGTCCTCGTGTGGATCGTGTGCTGGCTTGTGTGCAGCGTCATTCGCTGCTCTATGTTGGCCGTGAGGTCGTCTATCCGACCGTATGGTTGCTTTGTTTTTTGATTGCGGGGGCTCTAAGGCCTCTTCATCAAATTCCGGTAGTAGCTTTCGCTTTGGGTAGCTCTTTGTGTGGCGACTGCCGCCATATTTGTCTGCGGTGTTGAGTACTTTGCTCCATCTGATTCTGAGTGCATCTTCCGCAGTTTTGAGCTTCCGCTTCTCCTTTTTCAGGCTACGCGCAGTGGCGATGAGCCTTTTGTGGAGGTTATTCTGCTCCAGGAACTTGTCCGGCGTAAGGTCGTTCGGACTGTTATCTTCGCCGGGGACGGGTTGTTCGGTTTGGTTATCCAAGTTACCTTGTTCGGACGGTTGCTCGATGCCATGTTCATCGTCCGCCGACTCGCCCTGCTCTGTGGCGGGGTCTGTATGACCGTCATCTCTGTCGAGGCGGGGTTTGGAGCGGTGCTTACGCCGCCGCTTTGACTGCTTTTCGAGGGAACAATCCTTCGTTGCGTCCTCCCGTTCCTCATCGTCGTTTCCTTTGGGTTTGTCCACCATGTATACGTCGTAGGATGAGGTGGCTCTCCAGTGCCCTGTGGGCGCTGGTTCCTGTTCGTCTCTCATATCGTCGTCCATACCGTCGATGTCTTCGGAGTCGAATTCAACCATGTCGGTCAAGTCATCGACAGTGGCTATGAAGTGGGTGGTGGGTGGGCGTCGAATTTCTTCGTCGTCCGCATCCCAATCCTGCCGGTCATAATCCGGCCAGGACTCTCCTGACAAAGAGAGAGCCCTTAGTGAAATTAGTATGTCACCGAAAGGCGAGTGCTGAAAGATATCCGCGGTGGTGAACTCCATGATCGGCACCCAATTGGATTCGATTGGCAGGGGCGCGGAGGGTTCAGAGTCCGGTGAAGAGTCCGGCAATGTGGAGTCACGGGCCTCGCGAAGGATAAGGCTGGTGTTCGGCTCGATCGCCGTTGAGACTGCAGCCCCCGCGGCGGGGTCTAGCCGCCCGCCCTCGGTCGGCGCAGTTGGCTCCGAGCTAAAGGTCGGAGCGGATACGGGTGCGGCCTCCAGGGCACTGTTCGGCGGCAGAGCTGAATCATGCCCATCGTGACAGTGCGACGCACTTGGCAGGGGCTCGAACCCGTCGAAGATCAAGTCTCCACGGATATCGGCCGTGTAGTTTGAGCTTCCAAACCTGACCTGATGCCCAGGGGCGTGGCTTTCAATCTGCTCCAGATGGCCGAGCGAATTGGCCCGCACTGCAAAGCCGCTGAATACAAAGATCTGTCTGGGGAGAAAAGTCTTACCCTGGACTGCATCGCTAACAATGATCGAAGGAGCCATCAAGCCTGATGACGACGACACAGAGGAACTCTGAATGAAAGCACCAATGTCGGTGTCAAAACTAGCGGATCTCGGGTAGGGGGTCCCGAACTATTCGTCTAGGCGGATGGTAACAGGATACAAGGGACACGATGTTTTTACCCAGGTTCGGGCCCTCTCAATGGAGGTAAAACCCTACTCCTGCTTGATTAATATTGATGATATGGGTAGTACAAGAGTAGATCTACCACAAGATCAGAGAGGCTAAACCCTAGAAGCTAGCCTATGGTTTGATTGTTGTTGTCCTACGGACTAAACCCTCCGGTTTATATAGACACCGGAGGGGGCTAGGGTTACACAGAGTCGGTTACAGTGGGAGGAGATCTACCTATCTGTATTGCCAAGCTTGCCTTCCACGCCAAGGAAAGTCCCATCGGGACACGGGACGAAGTCTTCAATCGTGTATCTTCATAGTCCAAGGGTCCGGCCAAAGGTTATAGTCCGACTGTCCAGACACCCCCTAATCCAGGACTCCCTCAATGATCTTGCCCGCTGGCCAACAGAGGAGCTCCAGAGCTTGCAACGCCTCCGCTCTCTGCATATTTGGTCTTGTGCCAACCTGGAGGGGAGGGGTTCATCGTCTGACGAGACTTTGCCACTGTCTCATCTGGAGAAGTTGGATATTCGCAATTGTCGCACTTTATTAGAGATTCCCAATTTGCCTGCATCCCTAGAGGAATTGCGGATTACCCAGTGCAAGAACCTGGTGGCGCTGCCTTCAAACCTTGGAGATCTAGCCAAGCTGAGGGTTCTCTATGTGGATCGCTGTTGTGGCCTAAAAGTACTACTTGGTGTGATGAATGGCTTCACTTCCCTCGAGCGATTGCAAATTCATGGGGTGGAGGAATTCTAGCAGGTTCCCATTCAGTGGCTCCCAGCCATCAAATCCTTCATAATAATGGGTTGCCCAGAGTTGCAAAGACGCTGCAGAGAAGGCGGGGAGTATTTCCACTTGGTCTCCTCTATCCTGGGTAAATGCATTCCATCACCAGAACCCCAGCATGAAGAAACCGAATCGAGCATGAAGAAATTTCTGAAGAGGCTCCTCCCTTCATGTGTTGATGGCTCACTCTAACTTAACTCTGATTCAGCCACTCAGGTGCGTATGCCCGCCTGTGCCCCACCCCTCTTCCATTACCTCTTTCCACTGCTAACCTGAATTTCTTGAGTGCAACATGGTCTTCTGCATATTGGAGAGTAATTTTTCTCTCCCTTTCAGTATTAGGATTATATGAAAATCCAACTTCACCTTCCGCTGGCTTTGAGATTTTAAGTTGGGTCTCATGGACTCCATTTGCAACATTTGTTCTCTGGAATTCATGTTTGGGCCATCACTTGGCCCTTTCCAGGAACGGCTAGGCTATTTAGGCCCAGTTCTTTTCACACAGGATTCTGCAGAATCAAGATTTTGGAAAATTCTCCCAGAATCTGTTGCCGAGTTCTTTTCTGGGATTGTAGGTTGAAATTCTGGAAAGAGATGTGTGTTGAAATGTCTGTAGTACCCTTAGACAGAAAATGTTTGATGAATTTATTAACACCTTGTTGTTTCTAACAATATCTAGTCGAATATGAGTACGAAAGTGATTTACGAATGTCATAAAAAGTGCTAAATATTACATTTAGAATAGATTTAAAGATTTGTTCATTACAAAAGTGGATGAACTAAAAAATGGATAATCTCAAGGTATGAGACTAGCAGCAATCGCCTCGCGTACTGCGTTCATGGTACCATCATCTTCTGGTGGTAGAGCATTGGCACCTGTAAACGGCAATGGAGGTTGCACATATGCATCATTGTCGAACTTGTCAAAATGCTCATCACGTAACTTGCTATCACGAATCCAATTGTGGAGACACATGCATGCAGTGACAATCATCTTTTGGGTCTCCGGTTTGTACCGAGGTATGCCTCCATCTCCAAGAATTCGCCATTTCATCTTGAGAACACCAAATGTTCTTTCGATGACATTTCGCAAAGAAGAATGTCGATGGTTGAATGTCTCATATCTCCCAACTGGTGGGTGTTGTTGGAAATCTGGTACATGGTATTGTTTCCCTTTGTATGGAGATAGATATCCAACCCTGTTTGGATATCCGGAGTCAACAAGATAATATTTATCTACAGTACGAAATCAACAAAAGAAATTAGAAATGTACAACATACCATCATGTATATAACAATATGGATACATGCAAGATGTTACCCGTGGGGGGTTGTGGAAAGTGATCATAACGAACTATGGCATCGCTCCATACACGTGTGTCATGAACAGATCCGGGCCATCCGGGAACAACAAACATGAACCTCATATCAAAATCACACACTGCCATAACATTTTCACTTGTGTAAACTTTCCTATTCCTGTGTTGGGGCTCCAACTCCTTAGGCACAATCACCTTAATGTGTGTTCCATCAATGGCTCCAATAGCATGTTGAAAATGAGGCCAAAACTTTGTTTTTCTAAGTACTGGGTGTGGTTCAGAGAAAGTTGGATCAATTGGTCTTATGTAATCACCGGCCATGCGGTCTACACACTCCAAAACCTCGTGGAATTTTTTATTAATGACAGAACGACTATGTGCAAACCGATCTGCGACATTATCAGTTGTTTGACATGTACCCACAGTCCATAAAAATTGTACCAATGCTTCTTTGGATGAAATGTTGGAAGTTGACTCAAGCCCATACTTCTGAACTAACAGATCATGCAATGTGCGAAACACTGACCTACTCATTCCGAACATAGCATAGAAAGAATTTACATCTTTCTCCTTCTCTTCTACCCATTGGAGGCCTGTAACAAGATGTAACTTTCTTGGTGCGTACGGCAGTGTCACACTTGACGACGCCACATCCAGAGCAAATGCAAGCTTGGCCGCCTCAAATTCCTTTTCTTCTTGTTTCTTTCTGGATTTATCCATCTGCCACAACAACATGAACATAGTGTAATATTAGATATAACACAGTTCAGATAACAGTACATCTCCAATGCAAATAGCTTAGTTCACAAAAGTACACCTCCAAAGCAAGTAGCTTAGCTCACAACATTACAAGTAAATAGTCTGGTAGAAAGCAACTAAAACATAGATGTTCTGCTTATTATTGAGCTCCCACATCCTCTTTATCCATCCAAGCCTTGCAACAGATTCATGAGCCGTGAAAGTGGAGAACATCATGATATTTCTTTTCCATGAAAAGAAATGTAGCATAGAAATTCTCATCACTTCCTGATTTTGCACCATCTGCTTCCACCATGGCCATCATTTGTTTAATCTCTTCTCTTGTTGGATCCACACTCTCCTCTACATCTCTCTTCTCTGCATCCCTCCTCTCCCTTGCCCTTTCCTCTTCATCCCTCTTCTCCCTTGCCCTCTCCTCTGCATCCCTCTTCTCCCTTGCAATCTCCTCTGCATCCCTCTTGTCTCTTGCACCAAAGATGTCCACCATGCCTACAAAAGCCTCATTTTTAGCATTCTCACTTGCCCACTTTTCATTCATCTTTGGACTTGGCGAATAAGGACACGCCCTCTTCTTCCCACCCTTGGCTTGATTTTGAACAGGGGTAACTTGGCCTTCATGACTATCACACCCTGAGTCATCCTTCAAACTGATTCGAGAGGGATCACCTTGATACGAGGGAGTTGGCACCCTCGCATGCTCATTGTGACACAAGTAGTATCGAAAACCTCTGACATTTTTTCCTCCTCCGCTAGTGGAGCATAGCGAAACTTGGCGGCTTCTGGATGTGCCTATAATCATATAGCACCACAGGTTACTATCAAAACCGAAGCAACATGACTCGTTATTTAAGAAGCACCACAATTTAATGTATACCCAAGTGCCCAACACTAGAATTATTAGTGAAAATTATGGTTGTGGATATCTCTTTCAAGTTCTTCACTTTTGTAAATAGCCAAACAAGCTGCATTCAACAATCAATCCATCCATCCATCTATCTAACAAATCCATCCATCCATCTAACAGCATCAGCAATCTGGGTGCAAAAAATTAGCACCATCCATCTAACAGCATTAGCAATCAATCCATCCATCTATCTAACAAATCCAAGCATCAATCCATCTACCTATGCTACATAAATCAATGTAGTACTCCATAGCATAAGAAAAAAGAAGAAGAGAGAGATGGGGAAAGAGGATGCCTCACCGTGGGTGTGGTCTGCACCTTGTGTGGGCTGCTTGTGGCCGTCGAGGTGCAACGCCGGTGGCCATTGGTGGCCGTCGAGGTGCAGCGCCGGTGGCCGTCGATGTTGGCGGAGACACGGCGAAGGGGAGGACGAGCAGCGAAGGAAGAGGGGTGACGGAGGGAGATAAGGCGGGCGGTGGCGGCGGGAACCTGGCCGGCGAGGTTGGTCCGGCGGCGG
>NW_024118022.1:0-9770 GCF_003073215.2 Triticum urartu | reverse complement strand
TTTTTGGCTCCGTATCTGGTAGTTTGGGGGTACGTAGGTATATATAGGAGGAAGGAGTACGTCGGTGGAGCAACATGGGGCCCACGAGGGTGGAGGGCGCGCCAGGGGGTAGGCGCGCCCCCTAGCTCGTGGCTTCCTGGTAGCTTTCTTGACGTAGGGTCCAAGTCCTCTGGATCATGTTCGTTCCGAAAATCACGTTCCCGAAGGTTTCATTCCGTTTGGACTCCGTTTGATATTCTTTTTCTGCGAAACTCTAAAATAGGCAAAAACAGCAATTCTGGGCTGGGCCTCCGGTTAATAGGTTAGTCCCAAAAATAATATAAAAGCGTATAATAAAGCCCAATAATGTCCAAAACAGAAGATAATATAGCATGGAGCAATCAAAAATTATAGATGCGTTGGAGACGTATCAATATCCATTCCTTTCCATGTAAAAAGCAATCTCTCTGCATGGATTCTCTACTCCCCACTTCATGTAGAAGAAAAAGAAGTCAAAAGAGAAACGATTCACCCATCTTAATCGATCTTGAAATCTGGCTACTCAACCATCCCTTCCTCTCCACGTAAAAAACAACAAAAACCAATCTCTCGACATGGATTTTCTACTGCCCCCTCTCTCTATCTACCCCCTTGTGGAAATAAATTCATTTATCTCAATCTAGAACAAGCATTGTGTTATAGATTATGTACTCTTTCTCTCTCCTCCTCTATGTGTCCCTTTCCCCCCATGCAAATCAAATCCATGTCCATCAAACTGGAGCAAGCAAGTTTGGGCATGGATATGGTATCCTGAAGGATACAGATTCATTTTTTTTGCTATCATGTCCTTTGACAGTGTTGTTCTTTCCAGGATTCAATCACCACTCTTTTCATGTATAATCTCAGGATACTGCATGGAGATCTGGTCGTAGCACAACTATGCCCATCAGTTGATCTTCACTCTTTAAAAGCTTGTGTTCTTTACTTCAATTACATGTCAAATTTGGTTGCTTTTTTATGTTCCTTTTTACAACCAAACTGCAATCCTATTTGTTTAGTTGACCGGCTTTGTTTTGCTCAAGCTTTGCAAATACAGGGCAAATCTAGGCCGTCATAATTAGGGTCCATGATATAATTAGTGCTAATTAGTTATATTCAGTTTGCTTTCTTTTCAGCAATTTAAGCTTTAAAATAATTAATTTCATATAATACACTCAGTTGGATTAGCCATGAGAGGGATTCCTAGAAAGTGTAGGTTAGAGTAATTAGGCTATGGTATGCCATTAACCTCAACTAACATGTTACTACTTGATGAAGTGGTATTTCTTATCAGTAAAAGTGTACAATTTTCCAAAATATGCATTAAACTTTTTTTTATTACACACTAAACATTTTTTCTAATATATGGTGAACATGTTGGGAACGTAGTAATTTCAAAAAAAAATCCTACGCACACGCAAGATCATGGTGATGCATAGCAACAAGAGGGGAGAGTGTTGTCCACGTACCCTCGTAGACCGAAAGCGGAAGCGTTAGAACAACGCAGTTGATGTAGTCGTACGTCTTCACGATCCGACCGATCCAAGTACCGAATGCACGGCACCTCCGAGATCAGCGCACGTTCAGCTCGATGACGTCCCACGAACTTCGATCCAGTAGAGCTTCAAGGGAGAGTTCCATCAGCATGACGGCGTGATGACGGTGATGATGATGCTACCTACGCAGGGCTTCGCCTAAGCACCGCTACGATATGACCGAGGTGGATTATGGTGGAGGGGGGCACCGCACACGGCTAAAAGATCAATGATCAATTGTTGTGTCTCCAAGGGGTGCCCCCTCCCCCGTATATAAAGGAGTAGAGGAGGGGGAGGCGGCCGGCCAGGAGGAGGGCGCGCCAAGGGGAGTCCTACTCCCATCGGGAGTAGGATTCCCCCCTTCCAAGTTGGAGTACGAGAGGGAAAGGAAGGGAAGGAGGGAGGAAGGAAAGGGGGGCTGACCCCCCTCCCAATTCGGATTGGGCTTGGGGGGGCGCGCCCCCTCCTTTGCGCCTCTCCTCTCTTTTCCAGTAAGGCCCAATAAGGCTTATATACCTCCCGGGGGGTTCCGGTAACCTCCCGGTGCTCCGTATTTTCCCGATCTCACTCGGAACCATTCTGATGTCCAAATATAGTCGTCCAATATATCGATATTTATGTCTCGACCATTTCGAGACTCCTCGTCATGTCCGTGATCATATCTGGGACTCCGAACTACCTTCGGTACATCAAAACACATAAACTCATAATACCGATCGTCACAGAACTTTAAGCGTGCGGACCCTACGGGTTTGAGAACTATGTAGACATGACCGAGACACGTTTCCGGTCAATAACCAATAGCGGAGGCTGGATGCTCATATTGGTTCCTACATATTCTACGAAGATCTTTATCGGTCAAACAGCATAACAACATACGTCGTTCCCTTTGTCATCGGTATGTTACTTGCCCGAGATTCGATCGTCGATATCTCAATACCTAGCTCAACCTCGTTACCGGTAAGTATCTTTACTCGTTCCGTAATGCACCATCCCGCAACTAACTCATTAGTTGAAAGGATCGAGATGGACCTAGAGGGGGGGTGAATAGGTACAATTACAAAATTTTATTTATGACTTAGTAATTTTAGGCAATAATGCGGAATATGAAAGTGGGCCTAACAATTGCAAGTGTGGTACTAAGTGCTATGCAACACAAGTATGTAAGTAAGCAAACACAATATGATATAAGTAAGTGCAAGAGACAAGTAACCACAAGTAGAGAGTTAGGGTTAGGAATAACCGCAACTCCGGGAGACGAGGATGTATGCCGATGTTCACTTCCTTGGAGGGAAGCTACGTCACCGTTAAAGAGGTGGATGTTACCACGAAGGCACACCAACACCACGAAGGCTCACCCTATTCTCCCTTTGAGACAACACCACAGAGGCGTTTCTCAACCACTAGTGGTAGACCTTGGGGTGGTCTCCAAACCCTCACAAACTTATCCGGGGGTAATCACAAAGGTCGATTCCTCTCCGAAAGACTCCTACTGCCTAGGAGTCTCCAACCTCCAAGAGTAACAAGATCCAAAGGGAAAAGCTCAAAACTTGCTCAACTCATGATTTGCTTCGGTCACAAGAAGGAGAGGGGAAAGATGTTTCTTTTGATTGGAACAACTCTTCGAAACTCACAAGAATCAAACCGGGATCTAAGATTTAGAGTGTGAGCAAGGGAGAGGGAGCACTGGTGTTCTTGAGGTGTGTTTGAGTGAAGTGTTCAACCTTATCTCGAAGAGGTAAGGGGCTATTTATACCACAAGAGAATTAGAGCCGTTTAGACAGAGATTGACCTGCCCGGATGATCCGGAAGACCATCCGGATGATCTGGCTAAAGGCCCGGATGATCTGGCTGAAGGCCCGGATGTAAGTGGCAGTAGAAGAGCTGCGAGGAGCCCGGATGATCCGGATGACTGTCCAGATGATCCGGCTACATCCACCAAGGTTCTGTGAAAATAGGGGCAAGATTACCCGGATGATCCGGGACAGGATCCGGACGATCCGGCTTCAATCACCATGGTTCTGTGATGGAGGGCGTACATTACCCGGATGATCCGGAGTAAGGTCCGGACGATCCAGGCTTAGCTCGGATGATCTGGGACCCCGTCCGTATGATCCGGCAAGGTACTTGTGTATAGACACAGTAGTAGGTTTTGGCTAAGGGGTTTTGCTAGGGATTTTTGGTCCTTTGAGGAAAAGTTCTTGTGAGACAAAATATGAGCAAGCCTTGAACCTATACCTCGGATCCCCTCTTGATAGTGCGGGATTCCTATTACTCAAGAAATATAAAAGAGCACAATGCTTCATCTTTGTTTGCTCCTTTCCTCATTGATAATTTGCTTGAGTAATATCTCATATGATGTGATCATGATGCACATTAGAAGAAAACAGAGAACTAACAACCTGTGTATATACTTAGCAAACACGGTTAGTCTCCTATATGTAAATTTGTCATCAATATCAAAAATAATCTTTAAGAGCAAGATTGCACTTTCAATCTCCCCCCTTTTTGGTAGTTGATGACAAACTACATATAGCACTCAACAAGTGAAATGTGATGCAAATAATTTTAGGAGAATAGTCTGGTATGTGCTTTTAGGAAGAGCTCCCCCTTAATATATGCAGGGATGTGTTTTAGAGAGAGCTCCCCCTTAAAGTATGCATAGGAATGAAATGATAACATACAAAATCATGCACATATGGTGAGGATACCCTCATTCGAATAAGATGTTGTAATAGTAGTGTAGTCATACACCATTACAATTAACATAGGCAATGATAGCAACAAATGAAGATAACCACAGGAGATAGCATACTTAAGCTCATATAAGGTAGCATAACACATGACCAAGGTCTTACATAGTAGCATAGACTCATATAAGGTAGCATAACACATGACCAAGGATCATTACAATAATAATACAGAGTCCAATAACTAGAGCTCAATAGACATAGCAGACTCACACTTATACTCCTAAGAATTACATCTCCCCCTTGGCAGCAAGTACCAAAAAGGGAAAAACGTCTGAGAAAGTAGGAGGATCACTCAGCATCCTCATCATCACCATCACCATCACTCAGATCAGCAGGTGCAAGGAAGAACTCCGGAAAGTCAGTGGCAGAAGGAAAGTCGACCTCCGGAAGAGGAAGCCGATCAGGAATGGGCTCATCAGGCTCAACAGGACTGCCAGGGCGTGCACGGAGACGAGCCCTAAGTGCATTTGCCTCCGAGATACGGCGAACCTCCTCAGTAGCAATGTGAGTAGCAGTGTAGCGGCAGGTATCAAATATAGCTTTATGGGACTTCCCAATAAAGCGAGCCAGGCGGTCAAAAGGCTTCACGAAAGGTTTAGTGTGGCGAGAAGAGCTCTCGGCAAGCGGAGGAGTAGGGGCCTTCCCCCCTGGAAGACTCATCATGCGGAGTCCATAAGGAGTGCGTGGAAGTCTTGACAATGGAACACGGATAAACCGAGTTGATGAGTCTCTGAATGAAGGGGGCATGAGGAAGTGTACGAACCTTCAGACCACTAGCCATGCGAATTTCATGCCATAGGAAATCTTCCATGTATGGGACGGTTGGGAGCCTTCCTCGAGTAGTACATCAAGTCAATGCTATAGGCCCGAACCATCCCACGATCCCCTTTCTTGGGAGCAATGGAGTTGAGGATACACTGAAACAACCACCTGTATTTGAGACGGAAGATGGAGATATCATTAAGCTCCTTGCTTTGCTGCACCGTGGAGAGCTGAGAGGTAGGCATGGCTAGGCAAGCACATGCACTGATGGGCATGGCCTCAAACTTGGGGTTCACCTCATGGATCCGAAAAAGAGAGGCCTCAGATCCGGGCATGCCTAAGGCAGCAGCAAAAGCCTCGAAGGAGACGGTAAACTAAGAGTGGTGAGTCATCCAAGTGATAGAGTGATTCAGATGGAAGAAGTTAAGAAACACGTGGCATAGAATTGCCGAATGGCAGCCTCATTCCAACCACAGTGAAGAGACATAGCATGAAGCAGTCCCATGCCATCAATCTTCTCCAACACACCTTCAAACTTGGTTGGATTCTTCTCAATGTAATCCAAGTTCACATAATGCTGAGGAGAAAAACCTAGATGAGCAATGATTGATTGATAGATGTCTTGTTGAACCAAGGTGCGAAAACGAGGATCGGTTGCATTGGCCGGGCCGGCAAATTGATTGACATCACTCCGTAAAGTAGCATACTCAGAGGGGTCCATGGACTGATAGTTGACAACACGACGGCCACGGTTGGTGGGATTGGCCATGGACAAGACGAGGCCAGACGGTGCCGCAGACTTGGAGCTTGAGCCACCGGCTGCTTGTTTCTTCTTGGACTTAGTCGTGGAACGAACAGGCACGAGCTCCTCATCGTGGAGTTCGGCCTCGTAGTCAGGGTCGTCCAGCCCGGCATAGGACGGACGTGCACGACCCGGCGCCTTCTTGAGGGGACGAGCGTCTTCCTTGGAGTCCGTCGATGCATGACGACGCCCGGCTGCGCACACGCATAACAGAACCAGAGCCGACTGAATATATGACCGAACCTTGATAGGGAAAAATGGAGATAGAAGAGAGAGGAGCAAGTGAGGTACCACTAGAGGGACCCGTGGTCGTTGACTTGAAGCGCAGGCCGCCGCGTCCACGTTCTACGACCATGGCTATTTTGGGGACAAAGGGGCACTATACTGAAGAACCAATCGGCCCCGAGGAAAAACGGGGCGAGGAGGGGGTGGATCAAGGCGATGGCAAGGCGAGGCGGCGAGATCCGGCCAAATGGGCGGTCGGTCCGGCGGGGCAGCCCACGAGCTGCCGGCGGCGAGGGCGAGTGGATGGGGTTCGATGGGGGGAGAACAGAGGAATAACCCTCTGCTCCTCCACGACCCGAAGATTAACTGCTTAGGGCGAAGACCCACCTGGATGTCCGGGCGTAGCCCCGGATGATCCGGATAGATCCGGATGACCGGAAAGGAGCCCGGATGTCCGGGCATACGGTTACAGCAAGGGGAATTACCCGGACGTCCGGATGGATATTCGGATGATCCGGCCAGCTAGAGTGCTGATATCTTGAAATGGTGATGATGTGATGATGTTTATATATATGAGAGTATAGATATATAAGTGTACGAATCAGTAGTAGCCTAATCAACACAGTATTCAACACAAAACACAAACTCAAATGAACAACTGAGAAGAGTTTTAGCCTAAGCCACCATGTTTGAGTATACATAACTTGGGATACCAAAGATTTGACCGTTAGACTCAAGATTACTACTCCATCATGTTAAAGTACTATGGACACAAAAACATGTCATAGTGACTTTGAGAGTGTTGGTTTTATTTACGCATTACATAGGAAAGAGAAGATTCATGGATTGAAGTTCTCCCCCTAAATATATGCCTACATCAAGACAAGACAGGATGTTCATGCATGAATGAGTACTAGATTTCACATAATGTTGTCAAGCTCCAAGATACCAAGTTCACGCCTAAGTTGACAAAACCTTGCTTCATCCAATGGCTTGGTGAAAATATCTGCAGGTTGCATATCTGTGCCAACATGAGCAATGTCAATATCACCCTTCTCCACATGATCTCTCAAGAAGTGGTACCTAATGTCAATATGTGCTTGGTGCGGGTATGATCTTTTGGGTTCTCGGCAATATTAATGGCACTTTCATTATCACATAGAAGAGGCACATGTCTATAGGTGATACCGTAATCCTTCAAAGTTTGCCTCATCCATAGTAACTGAGTTGCACAACTGGCGGTTGTAATATATTCGGCTTCGGCGGTGGAGAGGGCAACCCAATTTTGCTTCTTCGAGGACCAACTTACCAAGGAGCGTCCAAGAAATTGACATGCACCGGAGGTGGACTTATGATCCACTTTGTCTCCAGCCCAATCCGCATCCATGTACCCAATGAGATCAAACTTAGCATCCTTGGGGTACCATAGACCCAACTTTGGGGTGTGAACAAGGTATCTAAGAATATGCTTAACCGCCTTATGATGGCTTTCCCTAGGGGAAGCTTGAAATCTAGCACACATGCATACACTAAACATGATGTCTGGTCTAGATGCACAAAGATAAAGCAATGAACCAATCATAGAGCGGTATTTAGATGGGTCAAAGGGGATACCATTTGAGTCTTCAGTGAGTACAATTTTGGTTGGCATGGGTGTCTTACATGGGCTGGCATCAGTCATGCCAAATTTTGCTAGGATATCCTTGAGGTATTTTGCTCGAGACAAGAAAATTCCTTCTTGAAATTGTTGAATTTGAAATCCGAGGAAGAACTTCAAATCCGTATTGAGTGACATTTCAAAATTCTTGGTCATTTATGCCGCAAACTTCTTGCATAAATGAATGTTAGGAGAACCAAAAATTATATCATCTACATAGATTTGGCATAAGATCAAATCACCTTTGTCCCTATTAGTAAAAAGAGTGGGATCGATCACCCCTCTCACAAAGCCATAATCGTGTAAAAACTTCTTAAGATGATCATACCAAGCACGAGGTGCTTGTTTGAGGCCATACAAAGCCTTACGAAGTTTATACACATAGTCTTTGTGATCAGGGTCAACGAACCCAGGTGGTTGTCATACATATACTTCTTCTTGTAGAGGGCCGTTAAGGAAAGCACTCTTCACATCCATTTGATGTAATGTAAAGCCATTGAAAGCAGCATAAGCAAGTAAGATGCGAATGGATTCAAGACGGGCAACGGGGGTAAAGGTCTCACCAAAGTCCAAACCTTCAACTTGTGAGTACCCTTGTGCCACTAACCTTGCCTTGTTGCGGATGATTACACCATTCTCATCTTGCTTGTTCTTGAAAATCCACTTTGTTCCAATGACGTTGTGTTCCTTAGTTGGCCTCTTGACTAATGACCACACTTGATTGCACTCAAAACTATTCAACTCTTCTTGCATAGCAATGAGCCAATCGTTGTCTATCAACGCATCTTGTACCTTGAGAGGCTCAACACTAGAAACAAAAGAGAAGTGAGCACAAAAGTTTGTCAATTGTTTACGAGTGACTCTACCTTCCGATATGCCGGTGAGGATCTTATCAACATCAACACGACCGGCCACTCGAGGCATGATGGAGGTTAAGGTTTCGCGAGGTTCAACTTCATGTCCATCATCCACGTCCTCAACATATGGATCACTAATGTGTGGTGGAAAATCTTGCATTTGTTGAGGTTCATTGTCAATGATTTCACCTTCTTGTACTTGCCCTTGAGGATGATCTTGTTCTTGATGATTATCATGAAGAGGAACTTGATCATCATCTTGTACTTGGACTATGGGCATTGGTTGAGTAATAGGGGCTTGTGATGGTATGGGTGTTGAAGTTGTTTGATGATGTTTGAGGCTTCCATCTTCTTCTTCATCATCATGAGGTTCGTGTTCCATTGGAAGAAGTGCACCAACACCCATGGTCAAGATATCTTGAGACGAATCTTCTTCACCTACATCACTTAGATCAACTTGCTCCCCATGGGAGCCATTAAACTCATCAAACACCACGTCACAAGTTTCTACAACACATCCATTGGATTTGTTGTAGACTCTATAGGCGTGAGAGTTTGATCCATAACCAACAAATATGCCCTCAATGGTTTTAGATTGAAATTTTCCTAACCGCTCTCTTTTGTTGAGGATGAAGCATTTACACCCAAATACACGAAAGTACTTGACATTTGGCTTGTTCCCGGTTAGGATCTCATATGGAGTCTTTTCCAATATTTTGTGGAGGAAGAGTCGATTCGATGCATGACATGCGGTGTTGACAGCCTCGGCCCAAAAACTGTGTGGAGACTTGTATTCATCCAACATGGACCTTGCCATCTCCATAAGTGTACGATTCTTCCTTTCTGCAACACCATTTGTTGAGGGGTGTATGGTGCAGAATATTGATGTTCAATCCCTTCATCACTAAAAAATCCTTCCAAGGTGTAATTCTTGAACTCGGAACCATTATCACTTCTTATTGCCATGATTTCTTTGTCAAACTTGTGTTGTGCTTGCTTGGCAAGATCAATGAAGGTGATCTTTGTCTCGTCTTTGGACTTGAGGAAAAACACCCATGTGTATCTTGAGTAATCATCCACAAGTCCATACTTTTTCCCACCAAGACTATCCCATGAAGGAGGCCCAAAAAGATCCACATGAAGGAGCTCCAAAGGCCTTGA
>NW_024118021.1:0-17168 GCF_003073215.2 Triticum urartu | reverse complement strand
GTCATTTGTAGTCATTTCCTTGAAGGCATGGTGTTGTCTTATGTCCCATACCATTTGATGGTGATATGGAGCAAGAGCATGGAGCAACTTGTCCACAAGGAATCTCTTAGTCATGTTGAATCCATCTTGTGTCTTATCACACTCACATGACTCAGTATCTGCGGTGAGAGTCATGAGACGCTCAAGGAGTTGATTGGGAGTTTCACCTTTCTCCATACAAAAGTTTTGCAATTGCCCCTTGGCAATTTCATATTGAGCACTCTCGAGGGTGGAGGTACCGGTCTTGGATCTTATAATACTTTCCCATAGTTCCTTGGCACTTGTGATGTGTATGAAAGGTCTCCTTTGCTTTTCAACCATACCTCTCCTTATACACATGGTTGCAGTGTCACTGAGATTCTTGTCATAAATTTCTCTTGGTGTAGGATTCTTTGGATCAACCACATGGTAACCATACTC
Source organism: Triticum urartu (assembly GCF_003073215.2). NCBI lineage: Eukaryota > Viridiplantae > Streptophyta > Magnoliopsida > Poales > Poaceae > Triticum > Triticum urartu. Next base: position 16,709 of record NW_024118021.1, on the reverse strand, counting down.
CAAGATCTCCAGCATCTCATCATTTCCATATCGAAGATGATCCTGCATAGCAACCCTCCACAAGGCAAAATCAGAAGCGGCATCAAGTAAAGGAGGTTTGCCTTGAGGGTTATATTTCGGTTTCTCAACTTGGGGTCTTGCATAAAGCCAAGGAACACTGGAGTGTTCATTGCTAGGAGGTTGTTGACCAAGTGACGGAGTAGGCACAGTTGGCCTCGGAGCCGCACCACCCGAAAGTGGTGCAAGCACCGTGGACAACATGGCTATCCTCATTTGGACCAAGGCCTCAAGAGAAGCATCATGCTCCTCATTTTGCTTAGAAAGGGCCCGTTCCAGATCCTCATAAGTAAAGGCCTTGACTTCAGAAGAAGCCTTACCTTTATCCTTCGGATCTACAACAAGGGGAGTCCCATCAGGATTCATCTCGCTCTAGGGCGGTTAAGCCACAAGAATAGAGCACGAGGCTCTGATACCAATTGAAAGGATCGAGATGGACCTAGAGGGGGGTGAATAGGTACAATTACAAAATTTTATTTATGGCTTAGCAATTTTAGGCAATAATGCGGAATATGAAAGTGGGCCTAACAATTGCAAGTGTGGTACTAAGTGCTATGCAAGTAACACAAGTATGTAAGTAAGCAAACACAATATGATATAAGTAAGTGCAAGAGACAAGTAACCACAAGTAGAGAGTTAGGGTTAGGAATAACCGCAACTCCGGGAGACGAGGATGTATGCCGATGTTCACTTCCTTGGAGGGAAGCTACGTCGCCGTTAGAGAGGTGGATGTTACCACGAAGGCACACCAACGCCACGAAGGCTCACCCTATTCTCCCTTTGAGACAACACCACGGAGGCGTTTCTCAACCACTAGTGGTAGACCTTGGGGTGGTCTCCAAACCCTCACAAACTAATCCGGGTTAATCACAAAGGTCGATTCCTCTCCGAAAGCCTCCTACCGCCTAGGAGTCTCCAACCTCCAAGAGTAACAAGATCCAAAGGGAAAAGCTCAAAACTTGCTCAACTCACGATTTGCTTCGGTCACAAGGAGAGGGCAAAGATCTTTCTTTTGATTGGAACAACTCTTCGAAACTCACAAGAATCAAAACGGGATCTAAGATTTAGTGTGTGAGCAAGGGAGAGGGAGCAGTGGTGTTCTTGAGGTGTGTTTGAGTGAAGTGTTCAACCTTATCTCGAAGAGGTAAGGGACTATTTATACCACAAGAGAATTAGAGCCGTTTAGACAGAGATTGACCTGCCCGGATGATCCGGAAGACCATCCGGATATCTGGCTAAAGGCCCGGATGATCTGGCTGAAGGCCCGGATGTAAGTGGCAGTAGAAGAGCTGCGAGGAGCCCGGATGATCCGGATGACTGGCTGGATGATCCGGCTACATCCACCAAGGTTCTGTGAAAATAGGGGCAAGATTACCCGGATGATCTGGGATAGGATCCGGATGATCCGGGCACAACCCGGATGATCCGGGACAGGATCCGGACCATCCGGCTTCAGTCACCATGGTTCTGTGATGGAGGGCGTACATTACCCCGGATGATCCGGAGTAAGGTCCGGACGATCCGGGCTTAGCTCGGATGATTTGGGACCCCGTCCGGATGATCCGGCAAGGTACTTGTGTAGAGACACAGTAGTAGGTTTTGGCTAAGGGGTTTTGCTAGGGATTTTTGGTCCTTTGAGAAAAAGTTCTTGTGATACAAAATATGAGCAAGCCTTGAACCTATACCTCGGATCCCCTCTTAATAGTGCGGGATTCCTATTACTCAAGAAATATAAAAGAGCACAATGCTTCATCTTTGTTTGCTCCTTTCCTCATTGATAATTTGCTTGAGTAATATCTCATATGATGTGATCATGATGCACATTAGAAGAAAACAGAGAACTAACAACCTGTGTATATACGTAGCAAACACGGTTAGTCTCCTATATGTAAATTTGTCATCAATATCAAAAATAATCTTTAAGAGCAAGATTGCACTTTCAAGTCACATTGCTTGCAAGGCTTATAGTGATGTGCATTACCGAGAGGGCCCAGAGATACCTCTCCGACAATCGGAATGACAAATCCTATTCTTGATCTATGCCAACTCCACGAACACCATCGGAGACACCTCTAGCACCTTTATAATCACCCAGTTACGTTGTGACGTTTGGTAGCACACAAAGTGTTCCTCCGGTATTTGGGAGTTGCATAATCTCATAGTCATAGGAACATGTATAAGTCATGAAAAAAGCAATAGCAATATACTAAACGATCAAGTGCTAAGCTAACAGAATGGGTCAAGTCAATCACATCATTCTCTAATGATGTGATCCCGTTAATCGAATGACAACTCATGTCTATGGCTAGAAAACTTAACCATCTTTGATTCAACGAGCTAGTCAAGTAGAGGCATACTAGTGACACTCTGTTTGTCTATGTAACACATGTACTAAGTTTCCAGTTAATACAATTCTAGCATGAATAATAAACATTTATGATGAAATAAGGAAATAAATAATAACTTTATTATTGCCTCTAGGGCATATTTGCTTCAGAACATACTTTTAATATACACTGATTTTTTTAAAGTTCGCCGTACATTAAAATAGAGAGAATATCACATGAAAATCAAGTTTCAGAGAACTTCGTCGAACCCATGTTTGTAAGTTAAAAAAATCTAAAAATATACTCGATGTTAAGAGGGTGATGTTTCATTGCCATACGAAATTACAAGTTAAAACACATTACCATTTACAAGCTATGGAAAGAACAAATTCAACAATGACTAGCGATGTTTATTGTTCGACACAATTCAATGCTGATTTTACTTTTTTCGTATATCATAAATGATAACTTTTCTGAATTTGGGAATTTCGCATGGCAATAGAACACCATACTCTCAAATTCTGTAGTTTTCTTGAGGTTTGTCTGAAACTTCAAGACATCATTTCCATGTGGTTTTCATCAGTTTGCACCAAAACTTCTTTGCATGTGATACTCTCTCCATTAAAAAAATACACACGAAAATGTTCATGTATATTAAAAATAGTTCATCCTGCATTAGGAAAAAATCGTTTTGCATTGAAAAGTTTTCATCATATATTAAAAAAAATCTTCATACACTAAAAAAGTTCACTATTTATAAAAACATGTTCATATTATATTTGTTTTTAGGGGAAAATTTTCATGTTATATTATATCCCTCCGTTACATAATACAAGATGTTGTTACAACCGATATATGTATAATATGTTATCACAACTGATATACTTGTAATTGGTTTATGTGATGGAAGGAATATTGAAAAGAATGATTATAGTATATAAATCTACAAGAAGGGGAAAAGCAAAAAAAAGGAAAAATAAACCTGAAAAATAAAAAGAAAAAAGAAAGGAAAACCGAAAAATAAAAGTAATAAAATAATTATAAATAAATAAAAAGAGAAGAACCAAACAGAAAACCGAGACACAGAACCCACAACAGAAAGAATGAAAAAACAACAAGAAGCGAGCGAACAAACGCAAGACACGCGATCCACACCGTCGATTGAGGGGGGACGTGTGCATGGAGCCCCGACAGCGGTGGGCCGGGCTGGGCTCCCCCCAACGCCAAGGACCAAACAAAATCCACGAGCACACAGCCACACCTCGCTCACCACCGTTCAGACTACGGAGCGAAGAGGGCTCCCGGAATCTCGGCGGCGGCGGCGGCGGCGGAGGCGGCATTGGTCCCTGGCGCCTCCGGGTAAGCTGCCCCTACTCTCTCACCCGGTCTGCACGTGCCGATCATCACTCCTCGACTGATTTGGAGCAGCATACGCAGCCTATCAGGAACAGACCGGCTCCCAAGTTCGTCGGCGGCGGCGTCGTCGTCGGCAGCGGCGGCGGCGGCAGTCGCTGGAACATCGAGGTAGGGCATCACGGCCTTTGCTCCTCCTCTACACTTGCTGGATCTTCCATTCGCTTCACTTTGTGTGTAACCCTAGCTAGGTGACGGGGCTGTATCGGGACCGGTGAGGACGACGGCAGCTAGGCCACCGACTTTCGGCAATTCTCAGGTATAATAATCCCTGCCTGGAGGTTGGCGTGGTCCTATTCGATGTCCGGCTTGCTAATTTACCGGGAATGCATGTGATTTGGGGCTTGCGATTTGTGAACTCTGAAGCCAATTTTGCTACAGATCTCAAACGACAAAACTTGTTTAGCCTAGGTTTGTGTTTGTGCTTCACTTGCTGTACCGGAGTACCTTTTCAACTACTAGTTACGAAGCCTGACTAATGGGGAGGAACATGCGAAAACTTGTTGTTGCTTCAGATTATTCAATGCTTGAATTAATTGGAGGGCACAGTAAGCTGACCGTGAATGGGCAGTGTGGTTTCACATTTACTACTAGCAGTGGTAGGAGTACTAGTACTAGTAACACTTCATTTTCCTTTGTTGGCATGCGCGTTCCGCATTAAACACACACACGCCCATCTCTCCATGTCTATTTATTTTTAGGGATGTTGGCATGCAAATCAGCATTAAAGACACACACACACACACACATCCTCTGATATGCTACCTTTATATTCTACTCTACACATTGCAGACATGGCATCATCCACTGATACAGATATGCTGGAAGAGCATGTGCCCGTCAAGACAACTACTGTTCAAGTGAAATGGTGTGGCAATGATTATGATGTGGTGGTACAATCTGATGCCGATGTTGGAGAGCTAAAGCGACGTGTCGAACACGATACGGAACTTCCTTTCAAGAGGCAAAGACATATAAACACTCAGACAAATGATGAATTGGCTGATAATTATCGTGTTTCTCTGTTGGACAGTCCACCCACGACGTTTCTCATTGGGTAATGTTTTTTTTCTCATTGTCCTTGTAAATGCACAAGGATTCAAGTGTCAGTCATGTACGCATTTTTTACATGTTTCTATGAAATATATGTTGAACTCCCACTTCTTTTTATCGGCTGAAGCATGATGCAAATTTTTTTTATCATATCTCCTTTGTTGTCAAATTCTGAGTTCGTAGCATGATATCATCTAAACACTAGATATTTCTCATGCAGATTCCTGTATATTCCTATTAGTTTAAAAATACAATGTTTCCTGTATATTCCTATTAGTTTAAAAATACAATCTCATACCTCACTACAAACATTTCGAATCCAGGTTGAACAAACCGGACCTTCCACTCTACTCGCGGTATTTTTCTTATGACAACACAAACCGCAGCTGCTCTGTCAAGGCCATTAAGCTAGGGAAGAAAAAAGACTTCGTTTCTGATTTTCATGAGGTGCCTACTGCCTTCTTCAGAGGAACCTACACTGTAGGGAGTTTCACCACTGATTGCCTCTTGAAGTGGTATGATGCTAAAGACAAACACAAAGTTCTTTCTTCGCTCCGACTGATGAGCACCTGGAGGCACCCAAATGTGGTGGTGTTGCAGAATATCTACAAGTTGCACCCAGATTATCGTCTTATAATATCCACCAGCTCTTTTGATGGTACCTTAAATGGATGGCTCAAGCATGGTGAAAAGAACAAGATTGAAGAGAACAGGATTTTAAATATGGATGGAAAATTCACCCCTGTTTTCAGCAGAATCACACTGTAAGTATTTTCAGCAGAATCACACCTTCAATCTTATAATAGGATCTGGGTTGGCGACGGTCCATTCACTTCGATCGTTACTATGTTTTGAATTACTAACAATTGGCGTATTATTATCTAAAACATATATACTGCTATATATAGTGGGTATTTATGTCTTAAATTACTAAGAATCGTTACCGTAACTATTATATATATATATGGGCTGGATATATTCTACAACCATTCTTTAGACATACTCTACAACTAGAAACCCACCGAACCAGCATATGCCATCATCCATCTCACCTCATCCATATGCGGAGCGGAACCTGCATGGCGCAAAGGGAGGCAACAATAGCGATGTGAGGCACACGGTTTAGTGGCGTGACACAGTTTTCAAACTGCTATTAGGCCGTAACGAATTTGAAAAAACATTCTACATGAAAATTGCGCCTAATCGATTTATTCCCAACGTTATATCATTTATGTCATTCCCACAAACCATTACATCTATATACAACTGGTTGTTGTACAACCAGCCCTTTGTTTCTGTTTAACAAGAAATTTTCAAACCATATTTTGGAATTATGCAAGTGAATACCGTTAGAAAGATATTGATTAGGCGCAACTTTTTCATGCAGCATATTTTTCAAAATTTAAGGTTCAAGAGCAGTTCTAAAAATTGTGCAATTCATATCAAATGACATGGAGCGCATTTTTATCAAAATGATCAAACCACTTATCGAAATGATGCAAACAAAATACCGTTGGAAAGATATTTACTAGATGTAACTTTTCTTTTTGTATGGAACACTTCATTCAAATTCCTTGCGATTTAAGAGAAGTTTAAAAAATGGTTAGATTCGAGTGTTATTTTTGGGTGAACCCCCAATGAACATGTGAACTGTCCCTATGAATAACTAGATTGCCGAAAGTTAACTAACTTCTCACATAGTATAAGGCCAACTTCAGCATGAACAACGTGAATTGCCGAACAAAAAATATTTTTCCCAACATTTTTGTGAACTTCCCGAACGAATGAACAGAACTTCCCGATTCATAAGTACTCCTTGTGTGAGGAAGTGAACTTCTCGACAAACGACAAGCTTCCCACAAGCTGAGAAATTAACTTCTCATCTGTATCACTAATTTTTGCAACTCTTTGACGAATGTTTTTATTTCCAAATGTGTGGAATGTCGCTAATGATATGACGACAGGGTTGAGAACTAACTGTCCACGTGTCAACTGCCGCGGGATGGGGGTGGAGCCTTGGAGGTGAACTAGCAAATTGGCTTGGCAAAAAATGAACCATCATGAGGCAACTAGCAGACCTCCTGCAACAAAATATGTGAACTTCTCGCAAAGCAGAAACTACACAAAAATAAACAGGGATAGAAAATCAAACATCGACAATCTGCGGAGCATTCTCATTGTAGATGGTGGTTGTTGCAACATGTGGTAGGAGAGTGATCCTGCTCCACACTCCGCCCTGCTAGCTGTGGCCATGGACATCAGTTAGGGGACGTCATCGTGTGTGGAGCGAATTTAAAAGTTGTGCATGGGCGTCCGTGTGCTTGATGATCACCAGCCTGCCGAGGAGAGCAGAGGAGGGGGACTCGCCTAATGGACCTTTCTGACCATACCAAGGTGGAAGACCTCCTCTAGCCGAAGCAGTGCCGTAGTCGAACATCCTTGGCTGCCTTTGACCGAGGAGAAGGTGGCGGCGCGGGGTGGCTGGTCGAGGCTAGGTGTGGCGGCGCCGCGGTTCCTATGTGGCTGCACGGGAAGGTGGATTGGATTGGAGGGTAGATAAGGCTGATGCAAAACTATGGCGATGAGGTGCGATGGGGAGGGGAGGGTGTGGCGGCGCGGTGGCCTTGGGGTGATAGGGGCACAATGCTGGGAAGATGGGTCTAGTGCGGCGTTTTTTCTTTTAGTTTAGGGCGGTGGGGTTTGCTCCTGCAGTATTTGTTACTTTTGAGTGGGTTTGGCTGATCTAGGAGGGTTGGTTGTAGAATATTTCATCTACAATTCTCAAGGGGTGGTTGTAGAATGGACCACGTTACACATGTATATAATCACCTTTTATTACGCTTTAAATCACTGGTAATTATTGTGATCACTATCCAACCTATGTAATAGACATATATATCACAATCTTATGATTAATTGATCCTATATTTTGGAAATATATTCTCTTTTGCCCAAAATTTGGGATTATTCTTTTTGAGAAAAAAATAAGTACCAACAACACAACCATTTAGACAATGCATGCAAGAACGAAAAAATTTCGGAGTAACGCACCGGCGATCTGCTAGTTTGTACTAATATTTTATTTCCACTGCACAATAACTAATATAATGTTTTTACTTCCACTGCACACTAACTGAGATACTGTTTCACAGAGATCTACTTGATATCTTGGACAAGATGATTAGACGTAAGATGTGTCCGAAAGACCTTACAGTTGACAACCTATATCTGAAGACTGTGAATGGTCAACCTCAACTTAAAGTATTCTTCGATGATGGTAATTTCTTTTTTGCACTCTCCTAAGATAGTGCGTCTCTAAAATCTATACAAACACTATAATTTTATTCTACAAATAAAAAAATATTGGGTTATGTTGTGCAAAATTTTGTTTTGTGGAGGTTATTTATAAGCATATTTTAATTTAGATATAATGTTGCATATTTGCTTACACGAAAATGTGCATATGTTCGTAGGACCATCTGAATCAGATAGGATTTTCTTTTGGAAAAAGAAGACATTTTTAAGTTCCGGAAATATAGGAAAATTGATCTTGCATGTAGATGGTGAATACAAGTATGTGCACCCAAAATTTTAAAACTTCAACATTAACATATTTGACCTTTATGTTTTTTATAGGTTGCATACAAAATTATCCGCTAAGAGTGTTTCTTAATATCAACTTGTTATTGTCTAATTTAATTTATCGCTCCTGGCCACATCTGTCTGATTCACCAACTCCACTAATTCGCAGTTGAGGATCTCAGGGATAAGACTCAAAAGTATATGGAAAAACTATATGTGAAACTATGTGCGGAGATAAAGAAAATTATGACAGCCGACGTTTTGATACAAATGCACACAGGGACCAGGGCGTACTGTGATTTCATTGAGAAACATGGTCCTGACTTCATTGGCAAAAATTTGGCAAAAGTTGCCAAGTTTTATCCCATTGAGTGGGATGATGAAGACAAGAGCAAGTATCTCATTGACATATTCTCATCAACTCGAGATTGTAGTGCGGCTCTTAATGCTTGTGGAATAAGATGGCCAAGAAATGAGTCTGAAGATGACATGTGTCAGGAGCTGAAAACACTAAAAGAAATGATGGAAAGAGCGAACATAGATAACAACAAAAGGAAGGCGGCGCTGAAACTTCAAGGAGCCGAGGGTAGAGCTGCGGCCAACAAGATCAGGGAATACATATGGAACTGTGATATTGACTATCCAAATGATCTTGTCAGGCTCGTGAGGAACCTATGGAAGCATTTCTCCACGTACCCTCACTACATTAAGGTAACTAATTCTCCATCTAGCTTGCATGCCAAACAAGGTGTTAATATTGATTAACCATTTGGTTAACTGCAGACGCACCTTGGGGGTAGCCAAAGTGCTGTTTTGCGCAAGTTCGAGCAGTGGTGCCCTGATGCCTGGACGTTGATCTACAACACCGTGGGCCAACCATGTATGTTGCCTTTCCTGTTTAGATTTAAACTCCTTTCTCTCGTCATGCATGTTTTTATTTTTCATTGTGCTGCTACGACATGCTTACATGGTCTTGTGTTGGGTGCTACTTAGCTCATACCACACCATGTGGTTTCTGAAAGGCGTATGTGGCCAGAGTAGAGCTGGTCTGTTGGGTCAAACATTGGCTTCCTACAGTCTCCCCATAGGTCCATGGCCAGTTGGTGTTCACAGCAGAAATTGCTAATTTTTAGTCTTGTGTAGTCTGACCATATATAGGTCCATGGCCATACCATGCAATGCAGACAATGGAAACTGGTTTGTAGGAGTACTTTGTAGCATGGTGAATAAATTGTTGCTGCATGAATATATCTCAAATCATTAGCAGGGACAAAGAGTTCAGTGCCTCCATGTCAAATGTCCTGACCTAGTACATTCTCAATAAATGTTCCTGGCATTTGAAGCAGTGGTGGTATGTCCAGAGAGTAGAATCAGGCGGACAACCAGGCATCATGCTGTGACTTGTGAGCAGGGCACCTTTTGGTCAAGTGAGCTAGTTGTGCCTGCTGCTGTAAACTCTGCCCAGCTAACTAGCTAGTAGTAGGAGATTATGATGCACTTGACATGGCTCGGGTCTAGCCTTTGCAAAGTCCAGTGAGACCACAACCTTTTGTTTAACCCAATCCGGGGTGTCCTTTGTTCCAAAATTTTAAATAAATCAATCAATCAATCATAAAGCTTGTTTGATCTGTATATGGTTATAAATACTCTAGATGAATTTCTCGGAGGATCTGCTTTACATGCATTGGTTTGACATATTTTGCAGGAAGCAAGGAGACTGGTGGTGGTGGAGGCAGCCAAGGAGATTGCAAGCAAGGAGGCTGAAGCAACGTTTTTGGGAATTCAGTAGCATGCATGGAAGTGACGAGAGCAATGGGTATTTTTTGACGGTGCAAAACACTGGTTGGTAAACTGCGCGTAAGAAACCAAACGAAAGATTTGGCGGTGCAAAACACCTGATCTTTTTTGTAAGATGAAAAACTGCGCTGGAAGTGTAATTTTTTGGATAGGAGCGCTGGAAGTGTGCGTGCGTATGAGACCAAAATAGAAGATTTGGCTGAATACCGCGCCAGCCCAGCTGGAAGTGTTTGAGACCAAACGGATGATTTGGCAGCCGGATTCTGTAAACAAATGCTACGAGTAGGAACCAAAAACATGGATTTGGTCTTGCTTTATTCTGTTTTTGTACTGGTGTATTGTGAGGTTAATTTGGCTGTCAGCAACCTTCCCCGGCCGGAAGAAACAGGGGGATCCCAACCAAAATTTCCGAAAAATCGACGAAAACTCCAACCATAAACACCATGAGAGAAGAGGAACGATAAGAAGATCCAAACCTAGTAGGGAATTAGAAGGATGGATGACATGAGAAGGCCGATCGAGGATCTCATCCATCGTTCTCGGCTGTCTCATCTCGTCGGCTGCGTCCACCTCGATGGATCAGCCGTCTCATCGATCTCCTCGGCTGCGTCCACCATGACCTCGATCGATCGCCCGCGCGGCACAACCATCGTCCGTCCCCCCTTCCGATTCCGATCACCCATCAGGGAGCTTCTCCCTCGTCAGATGCGGCGACCGCTGTTTGTGGCCGCTGATGTATTCCCACGGCCACGGGTGAGGAGAGGAGGGTCGCGAAGGCATACGACTACATCAACCGCGTTGTCATAACGCTTCCGCTTTCTGGGATGTGGCGTACACATCGACCGCATCTACTAGTACTTCGCACGGCACGGTTGCTATAGCTTGCCCGTGTTGTTTTCTGGGTTGTTGGCTAACTAAAAGATCTAGTAATTTTTTTATATACTGCTAAAAAGCCTCATTTATATTCTAGGACTCTTTTTTTTTTCCTTTTGACGAAAATAAAAAGATCTCTAGCATTCCTCTAGAACCAGAGGAACAAGATCTCTCTGACGCCAGATATCTTGGAGTAGAACCGCACGCAACGGAGAGGAAGAAGCCGCTTGGTCGTGCATGCAGAGATCTCCTTGTGGAGATGTAGCAACTCCGCTGACCTGGTTGCGCCGCACCCGATGACCACAACATGACCCCAACAATCTTCATGCAAACCAGATGATTTTTATTTAAACCGGTCCACGTTTTCGACATATTTCATTAAACAAAAGCAACTGGACCCTAACCTAGTATAAATCTTGCATGTTCTTCAAGCTCCTGTTGTTCCCCGCGTCCATGTTCCGCGGCCGTGAGCCTCGGGAAGTGAAGCTGCAGTCGCCGGCGAAGAAGAGTAAGAAATGGAACACGAACTGGCCCACATATGGGACGGGAGACACCGTCGTCTCCCATGTCCTACTATTCCTCGTCGGAGTCTGCGGGCTAGGTGTCGCTAGTGCAGGTGAGGTTCGACGTGGAAGGGTTTGCCTCGTGGTTGTAGCGGCGCCAATGGAGCAGCTGCCGAGGTTCCCGTCCGCAACCGCCAGTGTCGCCTCCGCGTCCGACGCCACCAGGCGAGCGTTGCGTGCAGCCTCCCAGAGCGTTCGCTGCACCTCGATGAAGTTCGGGTTCTCCCCGGCCATGGCCATCATAGCCTTCTCGCTCACGAACTCACCGTAGATCTACCCCTCCATGAACCGGTGATGCGGGAGGAGGACGAGGTTGTAGCGCTGCTCCTCCTGCACCTTACAAAACATCGACACTAGCAGCGGCGCCAACTGCTTCTCCGCCATGACGGCGTCAAAGTGCGTCTCCGCCTGTTCCATGGTGACTCTGTCATCCGCCCATGCAGGGGTGTCGCCATGACAGTGTCAAAGTGTTGCGCGTGCAGGGGCATCGCCTCTTTGTCAGAGTATTCCTCCATTGTTGGGTCATTATCGGTCACCTCGGCGAGCTTGCTGGCAAGCCTGCCTATATCCTCCGCGCACGACGACTCTATCATCCGCCCGCAATGCTGGCCACCTCATACTACTGCTCCGTCGAGAGGTTGTTCCACATTGCTCTAGAGTTCGCGGTGATGGAGAAGGTGGTGCACGACGGAGAGGTGGTGCACTGAGCAGGATTGGAAGCGGACTGCAGATGGTGACGAGCGAGGCCACATTTAAATAGCGAGTGTTAGTCAGGTAAAGCGGCGGACTGTGTCGGCACGGATGCTAGAGTGGGTTTCTTGACCGCCGCACCTGTTTAATTTCAGCAAGCGAGCGGACGGGCAGCCGGTTTGAATGCAGTAGATAGTTGTTCTGTCCCTTCCAGTCACGTCGCTTCGGCATTGAACATTGCAGAAATCAGGACGCGGCGCAGGCGGCGCTCTCGACCGATGCACTACGTCAATGCCAGGTCCAGTGAGAGGTTGCGCCCGCTCTGGGCCGGCATGAATGCGGTGCCGGTGCTCCGGACCGACCTGAATGTGCCGCAGCCGCTTCACGCAGGGGTGGTCGCGGGTGCGGTAAATATTTATGGTTAGGTCCGGGATGGCAGGCACATGCGTGGCAGCGGTTCGAACTCCCAGAGTCCCTCGATTTGTGTCTGGTTTATGTGATTTCGGTCATCCAGATTGGTTCGTAGACCGGGGGTACCATGTTTGATGGCAAACTATGTCCAGAACTACATTCAAATGGATGAAGGCGTTTTGAGGTCTGCATTGGGGATACCTTGACTAATCTTTTGCAAAAATAGAAAGAAAGAATAAAAGCATAATCTTCAGAGAGAGAATCTTGGCAGCTTGGTCGATCGGACGATGATTGGCACTACTGCTTGGCCTCTTTAGGGCGATCGCCTCGGAGATGGATTCGGCTTGTGGAATTTGCAGTGTGAGGCGGTTCTCGTCGACAGCCCGTGTGGCAACAAGCCAACAACTATGAGGATGGGTAAGGTCGGGATCACAAGATTGTACTAGTCAGCTCGTCCGTGGATTTGTCGTGATCTCTTTGATGTGTGACGGATGGTCTCGCTTGGCAACCGCTCACAACACCTGGCTAAACCTTTGTGGCTCGCCTTTTGGACTCAGAGTTGCGACACATGCGGCCAGAACTCGTGTGCTTGTCGTGGTGAGTGTTTCCTGGAGAAAAGTGACAACACGGACATTTTACACACAAACCCGTCGTGTGGATCAACATGGGCAGCCTCATCGGCCAAAGGTGCCCTATATGAACGTGTTGCTGCCGTTTTCGTCCGGTTTGTCACAATTAAGTGAATAATTTACTTATTTTTGCAAGGCTAAAGGGATTTCATTGCTCAACTTGCTCAACTTGGAGGGAGATGCTCCATACAGAGTTGTGGTACATTTAGTAGGCCCCAAGCTGATCCAGAGAGCCGTAGGGGCTTCAGCACAAACCCGTCGTGTGGATCAACATGGGCAGCCTCATCGGCCAAAGGTGCCCTATATGAACGTGTTGCTGCCGTTTTCGTCCGGTTTGTCACAATTAAGTGAATAATTTACTTATTTTTGCAAGGCTAAAGGGATTTCATTGCTCAACTTGCTCAACTTGGAGGGAGATGCTCCATACAGAGTTGTGGTACATTTAGTAGGCCCCAAGCCGATCCAGAGAGCCGTAGGGGCTTCAACACGACCAAAAGTAGCTAATCTATGACTTATAGCATTTTGGTTCCTATTAATATGAGCAATTGAGCTATCCCTCTCATCAAGAAGCTTCCTCACTTCATTCACCAGCATTGCATTCATTGATCTGTCCGTGGACTGTGACTGAATGAAATCCACGGCGACTTTGCAATCCAGCTCAACATCGATTGGAAGAGTAGACCATTGCAGTGCAAAATTGAGCCCCTCCAGGCATGCCACTAGCTCAGCTTGCAATGGACTCACACAGTGCAAGAGATTTCTGCACGGTGAGAAGACTATCCCGTCGGTACTGTCACAGAGGATCATCCCCACACTGGCCTTGCCTGCCTCCTTGATGTAGGCACCATCTACATTGAGCTTCATCTAGCCATGTACAACCAGTCCATCTAGCACCCAGGGTAGCATCAGACTTCTCATGCAATATCTCTAGTGGGCGTCCATCTACATCAATTGGTGTCTTTGCTTTTAACTGAACAACTTCACGAATTCCCAGTTCACACTATCATATGCTTTTGACAGGTCCAACTTGTATGCGCAAAAACTACTTACAGGGTCCTTCTCTGGCTTAATGCCATGGATACATTCAAAAGGAACGTAAGCATTATCAGTAATTAACCTTCCAGGTACAAAGGCACTTTGCTCTGGTGCCACAATATCATCCAGTAAGGGTCTTAGACAGTTTACTAGGCATTTTGAGATTATCTTGTAGAACACATTACATAAGCTGATATGACGAAACTTAGTGAGTCTAGTGGGGTTAGGCACCTTCGGAATAAGCACAATGGGTGTGGATTAATTCACTTTGGCATAATACCTGACTAAAAAAAATAGCATGACAGCCCCAATAACCTCCTACTTCAATTATGCCCAAGTGCTGCTGAAAAAACCTCGCAGGGAAGCCTTCCGGTCCTAGCGCCTTTAAGGACTTGATCTGAAAGAGTGCATTGCTAATCTCCTTACGAGTGAAAAGAGCAGATGAGTTATCATTCATATCTGGCAGTGGCGGAGCTAGCCGTAAGCCACTTGAGGGTGAAACGTAAATCATCAGTATTTTGGGGTGCCAAATATTTTTAAAATTCTAATCTAAGTCTCCCCTAAAAAAAATTCTTCAGAAATTGATCTAAGGCTTGGGGGGGGGGGCAGCGCCCCCTGGCCCCAACATAGCTCCGCCGCTGATATCCGAACTTATTTTTTTCTTGGAATAGGTGCATGATCTCCTCTAGATAGATATTTGGATCGGGCGTGAACATATTCTCAAAGTACTCTTTTGCCATGTTCATCATAACACTCTGATCCTGCTGCCATGCTCCATTGATATCTGTTAGGCCTCTGATTCTATTTTTCCTAGCACGCCAAACAACCTTGCGATGGAACTTTTTTTTGCATTTTTGTCCCTCTCCTTTAACCAATCAATGCGAGACGGTTGGAGCCACATCATTTCCTTCTTGTAGAGCAGTTCATTCATGGCGTCCATCTTTTTTCGCAATTCCGCGCGACCAGTCCACATGGCTTCATTAAAATTTTAGTGAGTTTTTGGCATATGCTCATAGTCTCACATGGCTTCATTAAAATCTCCAACAAGCATCCATGACAAGGTTACTCTGGCTGTGCAAGCGCCGCATTGCATCCCACACTTGGTGTATTTTCCGTGCGTGGTTCGCCATAAACAAAGGTGATATGCCAGGGAGGCTCACTAGCCGAAACAGGGACATACACATCAATCCATAATTTACTTCTTTTATATCTGATAATAATAATAAAAAACTTTCTTAATTCTTCATACGTTTATTAATCTTTTTCCATGCATTCTTACGTAATTGGGCGTCTATTTTGTTCCGTTTTTCCCGTTCAGGAGGAAGCGTTCTTACGTATCGATATGATGCAGGGGTCGACCCGATCTTCTCCATCATGCGATCTCCTTCTTCCTCTCTACCAGGAGCACGGTGCGCTACCGTAGCAGACCCGATCTCCTTCCTCTTCTTGTTAGGTTGATCTCTCCATCGAGTGGGCCCAACGGCCCATCGGGCCCTGATCTATTCGCGCCCTGATCGGGAGCGCCCAACCCTCTTATGGTTGGTGGGCCCGTGTGACCTGCGATATATAGAGAGGTGGGGGCCGGGGCACACAGTATGAGGTTCACCGTGCCGCCAGACTCCCCACCGATATCCCTTCCGATCTAGGGCAATCGCAGTGCTCACGGGAAGCACCACTGCCACCTCTCCATCTCGATCTCTCTGCGATCACCGGCCTCTACATCACCATGGCCGGCTCTGGATCGAGCTCTTACGCACCCAAGGAAGGTAGGTTACCGGAAAGATCTAGCCTACCACGATCCAAGTGGGTCTATCAATGGTATCAGGCCATCTTGGTTAGATGTTTTTCGGTAAAAAGATAAAACAGAGAAAGAAAAAGAAATCTCTCTCCCCAAAAGGACCCTAGAACAGGGCAAAGACCACCGGAGAGGGCCTCAGGCCTCGCCGGCAAAGAGTGCCGCCGTAAGGCCGCGCTGACCCTCTCGATCTCGACGCGCATCGGCAAGCCGAGGCGTCGGACGAAGGTACCACCCCTCACGGGGCAAAGGGAAAGCTCAAAGTTGGCACCGCAGCCACGCCGTTCGACGGCGGCGCACTTCCGCTAAGGGAAACGTGCCACCGCCGAAGGGGAGGCAACGGCGCTGTCGGAGTATATCTCTCTCTCCCTCTGTTGGAGTGGAGATGGAGAAGACAGAAACGGGAAGGGGAAAGAGGACCGGGTGGCCGCGGCGGCATGAACTCGCCGTCGCTGGCAGCACGTCGGGCGAAACCTCCCCGCGG
>NW_024118020.1:0-16612 GCF_003073215.2 Triticum urartu | reverse complement strand
TGGCTTTTTCGTGGACTGTAGGTATGAAGAACAGACTCGATCTAATCTACGAAAAACTGTAAAATCTCACCGCGCAACCTGGAAATCTGATACCACTTGATAGAGGCAAAGGTGTCCCGATGTTTCGATGAGATGGTGGCTATCGTTTTCTGTGGGAGTCGACCTTGACGATCCGACTACGAACGTGCGAGACGTCGCGCCTTAGCAATCGCTAAACCAACTTCCGAGGGTTATTGACCACGCCGGAGCACGATCACCTGACCACGAGGGCCTGTTTCCTGCGAGCAAACGAAGAACAAGCAAGAAACTGAGATTGCAATCTGGATATTGCGAATATAAGATGAAAGCTTTATTGATCAAGGTGGGGTTCTGTGACGTCTTGGTCTGGTCGTTGGACACAAACGAAGTACGCGAAGTTGCAGCTATGGCGAACTTTTAATCTAAACAAAACCCAAAGTCTAAACGACGCCCTAAGGGCTGTATATATGGAGGAAGAGAGGGGAATTTCGTGGCCCTTGAGGGTGGGGTCCGAAACCAACCCTAACTCTTGTTTCCCCACACATACGGACTCTAAAAATAGCCTATACTTAAGTATTTCGAAATTACATGGGCCTGGCCCATTAATAAGGTGACGCAGCACCTAGAATAGCCTATGGACGAATATTATGAAGTGGCATCTTGTATATTTCGTCCAAGGCTTCATGCACTCCTTATGGCGGCTTCAAAGTCCTGAAATCATCACTTGTAACTCCGTTCTTGATCCCCTTGCGCATGCCATCAACTCCATTCGTGTTCTTGCTCCAATGTTCATCCTTCTCCAAGCTAGGCCCTTCATTTGAAAGCAAAACAAATGTATCCAATTTAGGCAGCATCATAATCTCATGAACATTAGAATCATTACCAAGAAACGAAAGTACCTGGTAATTTAATTGGCGTGCGCGAGCTCTAGTAATTGGTCCAGTATATGTAACAGTAGGGGCTGTGGGTGTAACAATGGTATTGATGTCCTCATCATACGGACTCTAAAAATAGCCTATACTTAAGTATTTCGAAATTACATGGGCCTGGCCCATTAATAAGGTGACGCAGCACCTAGAATAGCCTATGGACGAATATTATGAAGTGGCATCTTGTATATTTCGTCCAAGGCTTCATGCACTCCTTATGGCGGCTTCAAAGTCCTGAAATCATCACTTGTAACTCCGTTCTTGATCCCCTTGCGCATGCCATCAACTCCATTCGTGTTCTTGCTCCAATGTTCATCCTTCTCCAAGCTAGGACCTTCATTTGTAAGCAAAACAAATGTATCCAATTTAGGCAGCATCATAATCTCATGAACATTAGAATCATTACCAAGAAACGAAAGTACCTGGTAATTTAATTGGCGTGCGCGAGCTCTAGTAATTGGTCCAGTATATGTAACAGTAGGGGCTGTGGGTGTAACAATGGTATTGATGTCCTCATCAGTTGCTGGCATTCTGGTACTCCTTCTTACACTGTGGAATCAGATTTGCTAAATAATCATCAGATTGGTAGAAAGTGGGACTGGCTTATTTGCTTATTTTCAAACCTTGCCATCTTTTTATTCATATAATCTTTCCTCATGTTTATGATGGTTCTTATATTTCTGTATTCTCATCATTTGGGTTGAAAATAACAGAGTTAATCTTATCTTAAGGATATCATTGAGCAGTTTTGAACTAATCTTTGAAACAAATTGATTTCATTTTCTGTAATCAAATCTAGAATTCGCATAGTAAAAGGTACTCCCTCCTTCCCAAAATATAAGGCGCACGTTGACTTTTTTGGTCTCGTCGCATAACTTTGACTATTACTTTCACTTATTGTATGTCTACAAAATTTTTATAAAAACATATGACATAATTTTGGGAAGGAGGGAGTATCAAAGTGATGTGTATATTGATATTCTGAAATATTTTTATCTATCAGTCTTTATTTCAATTAGATAAATTTCTGTTCATCGTTCATGAGTAGTATGGCTTCTTATTTACTTCTCTAAGCAACTCTTTGCTCTGTGGAGTTTGCTAGTATATAATTATTTGACGAATTTAGTCATTTTTCAACAGATAGTTGAAGAAGCTGGTGTGGTAGTGACATGCATGGATGGTGGAGAGTTTATAGTCTGACCATTCTGTTTTTGTTTCCAATGGAGCTGTTCACGGTCAGGTCAGTTTTGTAGAAAGTAGCTTCTTTCCTGATTTTCTAAAAATCCCCTCCTCCAACGGTACTACAGTACTAATATCTCAAGCATTGGCAGTCATGCCCTTAAAAGGCCAGCCTTACATTTCTGGCTATTTCACAGTTAGGCCGGTGGCATGGTGGATGGGCTGTCTTGCAAGTTGACCGGAGAGCTTCTGAGATGGCTAAGGTAATTCTTTGCTTCCTTGTTTGCCTCTAGGTTTGTGATGTGCAGGTGCTCATCCAAGGCTTTGTTTTATAGGGATCTGTTTAGGGTTTGCTGGTTGATCCATCTTGGTTGGGGCCTGGTCTTGCTCTGGTTGATCCATCCTTGTTGGGGTCTGCTCTTGCTCTTGGCTGGTGGGTAGTGCCGTTGCTGGTGCTCGAAGTTGTCTCGTTGTTTCCTTGCAGGTGATTCTTTCCTCTCGCTTGGCCTCCTCTGTGTCTTTCTAGGTTTTTTTGCATGGTGTCTTTCTAGGTTGTTGAGTCCATATATAATGCAAGGTCGTATGTGTATTTCAAGTCTATATGGCCTGTTTGGGATTGCCCCGCTTCACAAAAATTGGTTTCGCTCCACTAAATTCACTTTGGAGCCTGTTTGGGACTACTCCACTCCAGGAAAATCAGCTTCACTCCACCGACTTCACTTTAGAGCAGTTCCACCGAGAAGTTGCAGCTCCACTTTTTGATTGGTTGAGGGGGAAGAAACGAAGGGGTATTCACTTACTGGTGGCAGTGGTGGGTAATTTCCACCTAACTCCAGCTTCTATAGTTTTTTGGAGCACCCCCTGAAGAGCTTCATAAAAAACCTGGGAGTTGTACCCTAGATTCTAATTTTTTGCGAAGCGGCATATCGTGGAGCTACCCCGTTTGGCTTGTGTTTTCTGGAGCGGAGCTGAATTTTAAGGAGTAGAGCAGTCCCAAACATGCTAGTATATTGCAAGGGAATATGTGCAAGGGTCTGCAACCGTATGTGTATTTCAAGTCCATCTATATTGCAAGGGAATATGTATTTCAAATCGTTATATATTGCAAGAGTCTGCAAACTGCATTATGGGGTCTAACATTTGTGCTTGGTTCGTGATTTTTTTGGTGTGGAGTTTGCTTATTTTGGGTTCTTCATTGTGTTGGCAGAATGTTTGTCGCGAGTAGTTCCTATTGCACATGTTAGATGTTGTTGCTTCATGGTGTTGTTTGCCATTTCATTCGTACTTAGGAGAGGGTTATGGATGATGGGGTCGTAATTGGAGGGGTGGAGTATGAGGTTGATGTTCCTGGAAGTGATGTCTATGTTCCCCTATGTGCTTCTTCTCGGGACCCCGCCATCGACCTCGGACCACACCACCGCCGCCATGGATGCTATCAAGGTCTCCTTCCCCACCTCCTATTCTTCTTCTTCTTCTTCTTCTTCTTCTCCTTCTATATCTCTCTCATTCTCTGATGTGTTTTGATTTGGTAGGCTTGGTTCCCTCCCTGATCATGATGCGTGTAGACGCACGCACAAAGTTAGGTCTTGGGATCTGTTTCAGGAATAATTGCTGCTGCTAGCCTTGTTTATTGCCACCAACAAGTATGCTTACTGCCTCTCAAGTTTCGATTTTTCTTGTAACCTTTAGGTTATTTGCTAGGCATATCATCTAATCTAATTTACTTACAGTCAAATGCATCCAGTCAATCAGATCAATAAAAGAATAGATGGTATTAGAGGCCGTCAGAGATTTCTCTCACTAAGAAGGATCAACAAGTTATTAGTTACTAGGAACCTGGATGCCTTGCAAGATAGATTTATCCATGATGCATGCCAGATCTATCCTCTCTTCATCATATACTTAATGTACTAGATTAAATAAATGTGGGGTTCAAGCACACAACTAAACGGTACTGTAGCTTTGAACAAAGCGATGGATGCATAGTTTTGTGTAGCTCTGGACAAAGCCCAGACATTTTTGTTGCATTCCATGCTTTATATTGATCAAAATGATTGTGACATGGATCATTTCAGTCATCATGTGTGGTTGCTAGGCTTGGTTCTCTGATGCGCACAGGTGCTGCGCGATGGAGTGTGCACGGGGGATTCTTCTTCCACTCTAATGCCTCCCGCCCTGCCCCTCCGGCGACACCAATTTGAGGTATTTGGATCCTTACTGATAGAGGAAAAGGTGTCCCGATGTTTCGATGAGATTGATATCGTTTTCAGTGGGAGTCGACTTTGACGATCCGACTATGAACGTGTGAAGACGTCGCGCCTTAGCAATCGCTAAACCAACTTCTGATGGTTATTGACCATGCTGGAGCACGATCAACCTAACCACGAGGGTCTATTTCCTGCGAGCAAACGAAGAACAAGCAAGAAACTGAGATTGCAGTCTGGATATTGCGAATAAAAGAGGAAAGCTTTATTAATGAAGGTGGGGTTCTGTGACGTCTTGGTCTGGTCGTTGGACACAAACGAAGTACGCGAAGTTGCAGCTATGGTGAAATTTTAATCTAAACAAAACCCAAAGTCTAAACTACGTCCTAAGGGTTGTATATATGAAGGAAGAGGGGGGAATTTTGTGGCACTTGGAGGAGGGGTCCGAAACCAACCCTAACTCTTGTTTCCCCACACATACGGACTCTAAAAACAGCCTATACTTAAGTATTTCGAAAATACATGGGCCTGGCCCAATAATAAAGTGACGCAACACCTAGAATAGCCTCTGGACGAAATTTATGAAGTGGCATCTTGTATATTTCTTCCAAGGCTTCTTGCACTCCTTATGGTGGCTTCAAAGTCCTGAAATCATCACTTGTAACTCCGTTCTTGATCCCCTTGCGCATGCCATCATCTCCATGCTTGAAGTTGCTCCAAGGTTCGTCTTTCTTGTCCAAGCTAGGCCCTTCATTTGTAAGCAAAACAAATGTATCAAATTTGGGCAACATCATATTCTCATGAACCTTAGAATCGTTACCAAAAACGAAAGTACCTGATAATTCAATTGGCGTGCGAGAGCTCTAGTAATTGGTCCAGTATGTATAGCAGCAGGGGCTGTGGGTGTAACAATGGTATTGATGTCCTCATCAGTACCTACATAAAAGAGACACAAACGAAAGAAATTGTGTGTGTGGTAAATGTACACATCATCCATCATGATGTGTATGTGCACGTGAAAGTTAGCACAAGATAAGCGTTGCTCAAGGAAATTTAATGCATGGTATAAGAACATGTCATCCATCATGAAAGAATAGTTATTGTGTATAACACAATGGGGATGCAAATTGAGCATACAAATATATGGCACATTAAAATGATGTTTATTCATGGGGAGCATATTGTGCACATAAGTATGAGGATCATGCAATGGATGGGAGTGATCAAAATCTCCTAAAATGTATGAGGAAACTTTGGGGGTTTCCTCATGAGCAATATTGGAAACATCATATGGAGAAAATGGGCAACACCCAAAACAATGCATGCCATCATATCCATGCTTATGGTGGCTTCAAAGTCCTGAAATCATCACTTGTAACTCCGTTCTTGATCCCCTTGCGCATGACATCATCTCCATCCTTGAAGTTGCTCCAAGGTTCATCTTTCTTGTCCAAGCTAGGCCCTTCATTTGTAAGCAAAACAAATGTATCCAATTTAGGCAGCATCATATTCTCATGAACATTAGAATCGTTACCAAGAAACGAAAGTACCTGATAATTCAATTGGCGTGCACGAGCTCTAGTAATTGGTCCAGCAGGGGCAATGGGTGTAACAATGGTATTGATGTCCTCATCACTTACCTTGCGCCTGCAAGCCCCTGTCCTTACCGACAGTAGCATTCAAATTCATATGCTTCTCTACTTCAAATAAAAGGATCCTTGTTATAGAAAGAAATTGCTCCAATTCATGTTTTTTAGAAGTATATACAATCTTGAACTGATGCAAAAATTGTGTTGTAATTTATACTTACCCAAACGCAAATCAACGTTCTTTAGCACTATATGCCATGTTATAGAAAGAAGGTGCTTAATCTTTTGTGCATTCTTGGTTTCAAGAGCAGGCACATGTTAGGTTGTGTTCCCCAATGCATTATGAAGCATCATGAGCAGGGAACAATACAATGATTTGTTTGATTTCGGTTCATATTATCCATCTAAATATTAAGTGGCTTCTCTTTAGGTGTGCGTGATCATCGGCGATGTAACCTTTGGACATTTTAGGGATTTACTCTCGCATCGACTAAACACGTGGTTCATTATTGACAGTAGTGCCTGGAGCAGGTATTTCCATTTGGAAACCACATTACAACTTATGTGGGCATCGACAAATTTATAAATGAGGAAGTCGTCTGAGCCAAGGTCGTTGATGAGGAGACGTGAAGAGGATGAATCCTACTTTGATGAACCCTCATACATCATGCTTCACCTTCCTTAGATGTTAGAGGTGAGGATTGTGCGAACTCAGATACCGTTGGAGCTTGAGAGTATGCAAGATAGCCTCTAACTGATTTTTTTTCAAAAGCCTGTGAACATAAGCTTGAATTTTTATTGCTCTCTCTGTTGTATTTTCTTTCCTCTTTCCAGCTTAGATCCTTCTTAAATAATTAATAGCTTACTTTGGAATCCCTCTGATTGTTACACTATGTTCCCTGATTATGTATATATGAATATACCAGTTTATTAATATGCAACACTCGTGGTGTAGTTAGGATTGACTCATGAGTTGTTTGTGTGTAGATGTCCATCTGTACATAATATACAATACTAAAATTAATATGTTTCCAGTGAATAATTGCTTATGCAGCTTTTTTTACAAGGACTGTACTCAATCAGGGAAAACTTCAATTAATGTTTAAAAGGACGTTAGCTAGACTAATTTGTATTCTTGGCTCCAGGTAGATGGTAATGTAGGATTTAAGTTTTAACATGAATTTGCTCATTCAGAGTGTTGCATTCGAAGCCACAGGATTGACAGAGTGTTTATTTCCCCCATTATCTTGCTGGCTGTTAGACTGTATAGTCTCTGTATTTACACGTGTATATTGTACTATTGTATTCCAGTCATTATATATATGTGATAGGCCACCCCTAGAGGGTTGTGCCGGTTACCCCAAAACCTATTGTCTTACATGGTATCAGAGCGTGTGAAGCTTCCCCATCTCGCTCGTCAGGTGCTCTGTCGCCCCAGAGTCCATGTACCAGTGAGGATCGATGGAGTACGACCGAGTGTGTCCTTGTTGCTTCTGCGGCGCCGGACGATCAGCCATGGCAACCTAATGGGCAAAGTTGTGTGTGTCCTTTCCGTCATTGCCAAGACCAAGAAAACTCCGCTAAAAGCGTTCGTAACACTTAGAGGACCAGTGCCCCTCAATGCCACAGAACTAACACACGCGTCGACCACCGGCCCCTGGTAGGGTTGTGGACGTGGGGGGGAGCCGATGAGGACGAAGACGAAGCCGGGGGCGGCCCCTTGGACGAGCTGTGGCCACCCTTAGTGGCGGCGTTCACGGAGAGGGAGCCGTGACTGGCCTTGGAGTGGCGCGCCTCGACACGCTGCTCAGTGAGGAGAAGGCGGGAGTAGACCTCATGCGCCATCATGGGAGTCGAGTTGCCCCACTCGTTGATGATCTCGACCAAAGCATCATACTCCTTGTCGAGCCCGTTGACGATGAAGGAGTTGAACTCGGAGTCGGTGAGCGGCTGTCCAATGGAGGCCAACGTGTCAGCATGGCCCTTGACCTTGTTGTAGAACTCCGTGGCCGTGGAGTCAAGCTTCTCGCACTCGCCAAGCTGACGACGGAGCGCAGAGACACGTGCTTGAGACTGCACCACAAACAAGCGCTCAAGGATGGTCCAGGCTGATGAAGCTATGTACCTAGGGTAGGGTCAAAGGCACCTAGACACCCTCCACTAGGACATCACCCTAAGTCCAGAAGTATTCAAGGGACACCTTCATCCACTCGACCATCAACATTCCACTCGGAAGACTCAGTGTCACTCGACCATGACGATGGTCACTCGATGATCAGAAGACCTAAAGCCACTCTGTATAGCAATGGTCGAACATTTACTTTGTAGACTTGATGGTCATTAAGTCACTTTATTGCTAGCATTACTAGAAATGCCCCACCTTTATGTACCTTAAACCCTGTGTAACTAAGGGCTGGAGGGGTCCGGCGCACTCTATATAAGCCCCCCTCCCGTGGCACAAGGGTTCGCACCCCATGTAACACACACACACACGCATAATCCAGTCGACCACCTCTGGGCACCGAGACATAGGGCTATTACTTCCTCCGCGAAGGGCCTGAACTCGTAAAACTTGTGTGTACAACTTCTCCATAGCTAGGATCTTGCCTCTACATACCTACCCCCATTCTACTGTCAGTCTTAGATCCACGACAGTTGGCGCCCACCTTGGGGCAGGTGTCTTAGCGACTTTTTGGTGAAGCTGCGATTTTTCCGACTCCCATCATCATGGTTTCCGGCGGTGGATTGGCTGAGGGCCGCGAGATCCGTCTCGGCGCGCTCGTCTTCGCGGCCGACGACTCCGCCAGGCTTCAGGAAGCTCGCCTCGACGTCGACGCGCTCCCGTCCACGGGGCGACACACTTTCGCGCGTGCGTCCGCAGCGTCCTTCTCCGTCAGCCGTCGACCCAGTATCGGTCGACTCCTGTGGTATCCTCGCTCCTCGCCGTTCACCAACGCAAGCGATCTGGTCGGTCGCGACTTCAGCGGTGGGTGACACACGTGATGGTCCGTCAGTCGGCCAACCCCCAAGTCGTGGCAATCGAGCCCGACAAAACTCTCTACGGCCTGTTCGACTAGCTCCGTTGAGAGAACATCCGAGTGTGATAGCAGCAATCCCGCGGCTAAAGTCTTGATGGTCAATGGACCACGTAGTCCTCTGTAACACCCACAATGCAGCTATATCTCCCACGTGTCGGGGCACAACTTAGAGGCATAGCCGCATGGTAGGTTTGTCGCAAGAGGGGTAATTTTCACACAATCCCATGTACTAAATAAGAAAGGGATAGAGAATTGGCTTACAATCGCCACTTCACACAAATACAAGTTAAACATACATCATCCAGAATACAATCAAGGTCCGACTACGGAACCAAAATAAAAGAAGACAACCCCAAATGCTAGATCCCCGATCGTCCCAACTGGACTCCACTACTGATCAACCGAAAAAGACACACAACAACGACCAAGATCTTCAACGAGCTCTCACTTGAGCTCGGTTGCGTCACCTGCACTGGTATCATCGGCACCTGCAACTGTTTGGAAGTATCTGTGAGCCACAAGGACTCAGCAATCTCACACCCGCGAGATCAAGACTATTTAAGCTTATGGATAGGATAGGGTAATGAGGTGGAGCTGCATCAAGCACTAAGCATATATGGTGGCTAACATACGCAAATGAGAGCGAGAAGAGAAGCAACACAACGGTCGAGAAACTAGAAGTGATCAAGAAGTGATCCTGAAACTACTTACGTACAACCATAACACAAGAACTGTGTTCACTTCCCGGACTCCGCCGAAAAGAGACCATCATGGCTACACACGCGGTTGATTCATTTTAATTAAGTTAAGTGTCAAGTTCTCTACAACCGGATATTAACTAATTCCCATCTGCCACATAACCGCGGGCACGGCTCTCGAAAGTTTATACCCTACAGGGTGTCCCAACTTAGCCCATCACAAGCTCTCACGGTCAACGAAGGATATTCCTTCTCCCGGAAAGACCCGATCAATCTCGGAATCCCGCTTACAAGACATTTTGGCAATGGTAAAACAAGACCAGCAAGACCACTCGGATGTGCCAACAAATCCCGATAGGAGCTGCACATATCTCGTTCTCAGGGCACACCGGATAAGCTAAGCGTATAGGTACCAACATAACCCAAGTTGCCAAGGGACAGTCCCGCACGGTGCTCTAGTTTGGACCAACACTCAGAGGAGCACTAGCCCAGGGGTTAAAATAAAGATGAGCCTTGAGTCTGCAGAACCCAAGGGAAAAAGTCTTAGGTAGCAAATGTTAAAACCAAGGTTGGGCCTTGCTGGAGGAGTTTTATTCAAAGCGAACGGTCAAGGGGTTCCCATAACACCCAACCACATAAGGAATGCAAAATCAAGGAACATAACACCGGTATGACGGAAACTAAGTCGACAAGAGTGGAACAAAACACCAGGCATAAGGCCGAGCCTTCCACCCTTTACCAAGTATATAGATGCATTAATTAAATAAGAGATATTGTGATAACCCAACATATCCATGTTCCAACATGGAACAAACTTCAGCTTCACTTGCAACTAGCAACGCTATAAGAGGGGCTGAGCAAAAGTGGTAACATAGCCAAACAACAGTTTGCTAGGAAGGTGAGTTAGAGGCTTGCCATGGCAATATGGGAGGAATGATAAACAAGTGGTAGGTAGCGCGACATAGCGATAAAGCGAACAACTAGCAAGCAAAGATAGAAGTGATTTCGAGGGTATGGTCATCTTGCCTGAGATCCCGCAAGGAAGAAGAACGAGTCCATGAAGAAGACAAACGGACGTAGTCGAACGAATACTCACAAACGCAACGTTACCGGAACTAACAAGAAGAAGCACAACTGGAAAAGGAGCAAACAACATGGTAAACCAACAAGCATAAACATGGCATGATGCACAATCAAGTATGATGCATGTCCGGTTTAAATATGCATGGCATGGAAAAGTGCACAAACAAAAGTACAAGTTAAGTGGAGCTCAATATGCAACGAGTTGCATATTGACGAAACACCACATTCAAACATTTAGTTCACTCTCGGTTATGTACCCAACAATATTAAATGTTGTTAAACATGGTAAGAGGTGAAGCATAAGTAAAAGACACAGTTAGGCATTTTAAATGAGGCCGGAAACATCAAACAACAATTCCGGTAAATCCTCATGTGCATTAGTAATTTAATGCAAAAACAATTGTAAACATTTTAAATGTTGTTATCATGATGTGGATGGCATATGCAAGTTTTATGCAAAATTTATGAAAAAGTTGATAAGAGCATGTTATGAAGCATTTGTCACCGTGGTGGAAAGAAAGGGTGCCACAGCGATGATAACGAAAATGGTGCCACGACAACATTCCGGTTCTGGTAACTCGATTGAGATGCCGGTGAAAAAGATAGGGCGTGAGCGAGTTGAGAAAGATGGTGGGGTGCTCCCGGTTACCGGGTTCCCACGGCCGACGGCGGTGTCAAACGAGGGAACAACTAATGCTCATGGGCGGATACAACATCCAAACATGCATCTCATACAATACACATGCATTCGGTCCACGGGCGATTGTCTCGATGGTTATACCTTCGAAGCGTGCATTATCGGAACGGATCAAGTTTGTAGAGGGAAGTAGGCATTCTCACGACGGCGGTAGTGGAAGTAGTTGTTCCCAACGACGGTATGTGTACACAATGACGTAGTGGTACACGTTTCGTAGTCGTACCCATTCCGTAGATGTTCGGGGGTCACAACGAGGACCGTGACATCCACGGGGTTTTCGAGGGTCGACGGTAGTCGTTCACGTTGTAGTCGGACTTGAGGAATGCACCGGTAGTTGTATGTTGGTCAAAGAGGAACTTGGCGCAACTAGTATCTTCCCTGATCATTGTTGTACTTGGTGTCTGGTGCGGTACTGGGTGAAATCCTCGAAGATGGATAGTGGTACTTAGCATTTCGGTTCGCACTCGTTCGGGCATCCAAAGTCTTGCTGGCGGTGTACTTGGCGAGTCCCAAAATGGTCGTCGGTGGTGGAACTTGGCACCGTTGTAGTCGATCTTGCCGGCCTTGACGGTACAACAAAAAACAACACAAGGGCCTCGGGATGCCAGCAGCAAGGAGGCGATGGTAGTGGTCAGCGGCAGGAGATGGTCGACAGCTTGAGCGGAGGCAGACCGACAGGGCGCTGGCTGGGCCTTGCACCAGAAGCAAACCCCGCATGCGGCTGCGCGGGCGCTTCTTCACGCTGGAGGCCAGCGAGGCAGAGGAGGTTGGCCTTGGCACGACGATGTGGCCCGCGAGCAGGCAAAGTAGGGGAGGTCGCTTGGCCCTAGGCGTCGCGGTCAACGGGAGCGGGCGGGCTCGATCCCGAACTGCTGCTCGAAGCAGGGGAAACAGAGGCCGACAGCGAGGGACTTGGACGATGTGGCACAGCGGTGCTCGGGTGACTCCGGCAGGAGCCAGAGGAGGCTGGGAACGCAGGCGGCGGCGGATTCGGGTCGCGGGAAATGGCAGGGACGAAAGGATCAACCTCGGATCGGGCGAGGCAGGGATCCATGGCGTGAACGAGGCTCCTCCTGTTCATCCTGAAGAAAGAGAGAAACCGCGAGGTTAGGAAGAGGGAAGAACCAGGGGAAGAAGGAGAGGGAGGCGACGAGGAGCTGCAGAGGGGCCGGCCTTGGAGCACTGGTGCTCGGCGACGAGCATCAGGGAGGCAGGAGGCCTCAAGCATCGGGCATCCACGAGCTCGGGTGCTGCTCAACAGCGGGAGGACGGAGCAAGGCGGCGGCGACGCGGGACTTGAGGTGCAAGGGCGAGGCGAGCTCGAGCAGATCCGGCGGGTGGCGCTGCTTGGAGGTCACCAGACAAAGCAGGACGACCGCGGTGGCGCCATGGAGCTTGGGCGAGCTCCTTCTCATTCCTGGGAAGGAGAGAGAGGACCATCGTGTGTGTGTGTGTGAGAGAGAGGGAAAATAGGAGGAGAGGAGCGGGATGAGGCCGGTCCTGGTCGTGGTCGCCGGCGGCGGGGTCACCGGAGGGCGCGGCCTGTAGGGTCGGCGAGGCTCGGGCACGAGGGCTCCTGCTCCGTTGTTGCAGCACGGGGACGAGAAGGTAGGCGCTGGTTGGAGGGAGTGGTTGGAGCCATCGGTGCTTGGGGACGATTCCCTTGATCTGGATCGAGCGAGGCTGTGGGTGATTGGGTTGGCACGAAAATCAAGGAAGACAAGATTTGATTTGGGTGGATGCGGTTGGACTGGTGGAAGAAACGAGGGAGGGAGAAGCTTGCTGCGGGTTGGATCCCGATGAAGAGAGTGGCGGCGGCGGGTGAGGGGATTTGGTGGATGGGACATGATAGGCTAGGGTTTGACTGTTTAAAAAGGTAGGGTGGCTAGACTAGGGGCTAAAAGGACCCTTCGATTTAGATCGGACGGTCGAGATAATTAGGTTGGGGAGTCAAAATAAGGAAACGGAGATGTTTTATAGATGCTTGGGGATGATCCGGACCCAACGGTGATGACTGAGTGGGCCGGGTTCGGGGAAGTTTCGGACACGAGCGAGGGGTCGATGCACTGTGCAAAGGGACTCCGGTTTAGGCAAGAGGGAAAACGAAGAACAAGGTTGGTCTCGGAGCGGTTAACAAAAGCAAGGAGGGACGTGGCAACTACGAGCGGATGCAAGTTTTAAAAGTAATGATGGCAACGAGTGCCGCTGCAATGCAAATGATGACATGATGAAATGCAACAAACAAATAAAACACCAGGCGGAAACGGAAAACACGGAAGACGTCTGAAGCATCGGTCTCGGGGCATTACAACACTCCACCACTACAAGAGGATCTCGTCCCGAGATCTAGGATGGCACCGGAGAGAAAACGAAAGATGAAGAGGTAAAGCAAAGTTGCTTCTTTGACAAATGAGCGAGACCAAAGAACCTTGAGAGGTTGAACAAATTGAAGGAAGGAATACAACAAAGATGAACAAAGTCTAAAACACTCCGTTAGAAAAGAGGAACAAGGAACATTACGAGAATCTTGTGGGTTGAAAGACATAAGAAAAGGTTACAATGGACAAGAAGTAGATGCAAGCACTCCGGTTGAAACGAGATGTACAAGGAACGATAAAGATCAATTACGACAACACTCCGGTTGGAAATGGAAGGCAATAATATGAACTTGGCAAAATGAAAACACTACAAGATAGAGAAGGTATAAGGCTGATAGAATTTGGACAGCACTCCGACTGAGAAGGGAGGCATCACTTGATAAGATGAGAGAACTTGAATGAAGGACACGACACTCCAATTGAATGGATAAGCACGAAAAGAACACGATCCTCACCATTCGAGATGATGAGAGAAAAGAGCAACATCACAATGCCTCCGGAACAAATGTAAGAATGGAATGAAAAGAACGGAAAAGAAAACAACATGTTCTTCCTCAAATGAATTTTAGACAACATCCTTAAAAGAAGGATTCAACGGAGTTGTTGGAAGATCAATATGAAAGGATAAGATCCTTGTGGGCTTATGGAGACATCTCAAAAATTATGAGGTGACAACCGACCACTAATGGACACAAGATTTTATTGCGAGCTAGAAAAGATAGAAAGCTTCTTCCAATGAGGTGCTAAGGATAAAACTTGGATCATAGATAATCACCACAAAGAGCAACATTCCCAATGGAAGGCTTTAGGTGATATCTATACCAATGTAACTCCAAGTAAGAAAGTGATGGGTTTAAATACCTCATTCCTGACAACTTGCGAATCATGAAACACAAAAGAAATTGTCAAGAATGACATAACACCACCGCAAAAGATAAGGTAGAAAAAATTGCACTTCAGAATGGAAGATGAAGAATGCTTGAACTTCTCAAAACAAGACATGTGTTGAACACCATGTTTATTTTAGAGTATAACTTGGCGGATCTTAGCTTCGAGAGAAAACTTGAGGACAATTGGAGAATGAAAGGAATCCTTGACGAACCACCATAAAGAAACTCTCGAAGAATTCCGGTAATAAAAGAATGATCAAACGAAAGGGAAAGTTGAAAAGAACTCCAGGAGAAAGGATTTAACATTTGGATGAAACAAGAATAAGAATTACATTATGCGTATCCTTCACTAATTAAATTGATGACAAGCAACGGATTAGGCATACTACTTATTCACGTAGAAAGGATTAAGATGGATATAGCGTCAACTTGGGAAGGTCTTCTACGAACCGCCGCTAGGATTTGAAAGAACGAAAGAGTTGATACGATAACGACGGAAGAGAAATCTTGAACGAACCACCGTAAGAATTGAAAATGAATGAAGATACTTGAGTGAATCAAGATGCAAGAGAACAAAGAGATCGCGAACTGATTAGAGAATACTTGAATGATGCAACGGTAAGATTTGGAGAACGATAGCTACACGCTGAGAATGAATAATCCTGAGATTATGGGCTCCGGAGAATCAAACTGAAAAGACTCCTGAATTACTCCAGATGGGTGAAAAGAATTCTCACAATCGGAAATAATTATGAGAGGATGGCCTCAAGGTTGAACTTCGCATCTTTGGAAGAACGGGTAAGATTTGGAGGAGACACTCTTCTTCGGTCTTCAAAAATCCGAGAATGACGACGAGAAACACCACCATGAATTGTTGAGACACTCCGGAATGATTAAAAGAGGAGAGGTTGAGCCAAAGATGAAAAGAATTTGAAAGCGATATTGGAGAAGGCAATTGACTGATGAAAATTCATTCTTACGTCAAACTTTAGAAGATTTGAGAATAGCTCCGGGAAAATTAGAAGAGTCAGGTAAGATCCTGGGAAAAGACATGTGGGTAAGGGCCCACTCAAAAGAAACACCGATGAAATGATTACTTTAAAAAGGAGATTGCACCGATTGAATTAAATGGCTTGAATGAGATAACATCCTCAAAAGAACTTGCACGAATTGAGAATGGAAACTTGAATCTTCTAGGATATCTTCAGCACTCCGAAACAATTGAATAGCGAGAAGTGGATGATTAAGGGTGCATCGGCATGAGAAAAACATTTGAAACAAGGAAAGGATATGATCAACAAAGCTTGACTTGAATCCACCGGAGAAGTAAAGAATGAAGAATAATACACTTGAAGCTCCGTTAGTATCTTCCTGAGAATCACCGGATAAGAACATTGACGGAAAAGAATGGAGAGGCTTCCCATCAATAAAAGGATACTTGATTAAGAAATCTGAATCCTTGAAGAAAAAGGGTGGGTGGGTGGGAAAACAAAGACAACTTGGGGGCGGATGAAACAAACACCGTTGAGAGAACTTAGAATTGAACTTGCGGATGTTTAAAATGATCGGATCCACTTGAAGAGAAACACGCCGGATGAAAAAGAATTTTCATGACCATCTCGATAAATGAGAAGGATTAGTATTCACATAGGAATATGAGAACACTGCTTAGGAAAGGTTTGGAATCAGCACTTGACATTGAAGCAACTCAAAAACCAAAACTCAAAAACAAAACAAAGATTGGCTTGCAGAATAAGCCGGAAACAAACATATGATAGATCCCATATCGTATCATGTGTCTGTTGGAAAAGATATTCTAGGAGATACTTGAATAATCACTTATAAACTCCCGAAACTTTTTGGTTATGCAATCAGGTGTTGGGATACAGGGGAAGCATAATATCTCACC
>NW_024118019.1:0-9086 GCF_003073215.2 Triticum urartu | reverse complement strand
AAGAGTTGGCAAAGGGGGAGGGCAAGAAGAGTGTGCACTAGTTGAGGCTAGCCATCACACAGTCGTTACCTACTGGGTTTTTATGTCACTATATATTTACTCTTCGCTCTCTTTCTAGTTCGACTCCTTCATCTACTTTGTGGCATTTTCATCCACCATCATCTTACTTTTTAATTATTATGACAAAGACAAACAATAGAGAAAAGTAAAGAATATATATACTTCTAATCCATTCTCGTTAAGTTGGAGGAGGCGAGGGGGGAGGGGGGAGGGGGGAGGTGATGACCCTAGTGACAATAGCAATGCTGATAACCGCAATAACCTATAAGGGTCTAGTTTAGCGATATATTCAGTTAGTCCCTCTGAGAGGGAGGCCAGAAGGAAGGGTTGTCGCCATCCAAGATTATATCAGTGACCTTTAGAACGATGGCAAAGGCAAATCAACGACTTGTGGTAGAAGATTTTGGGTGGTCTATGTGGTGTAGGAAGAGGAAGGGGTGAATTTAGGCCGCGAATCAGAAGGTGGGACTTGGGGGGAAAGAGCTAGATTCGTGAACGGGCATACCAGAGAGAGGGATTGAGGGAGGGAGGGGTGAGGAGAGTCTGCAGTACATAAGGAGTGTGCATCAGTTAAGGCTGGCCATCACATATTCATCATTTGCTAGTTTTTTATGCCACACTATGTTTACTCTCTCGCTATGTTTCCCGTTCTCCTTCATCTATCGTGGAATTTGTTCCATGATTATTGTGAATTTCTTTGTTCTACTTCCTTAATGTATTGTTTTAGCAAACTTTTGATTGAGTTGACGGGGACACTATTCAAATAAGATTGACGTGCCTACTTTCTTTCTTCATTGCGGTAATTTTGCGAATCTTCTATATGAAACCCGTTTCAAGAAGAAGAAAGTAGGCACTTGTACATTGGCACACCATATTTAAATAAAACAAAAACATGTTTATCATTTTAAAAATAATTTGTTTCCAAGTTGGTGCTGCTTGAGATGGATCAAACGCTAAATGTTAGACACATCATAACCTATTATATACAAGACATGGTATGTTGTAATACGTCCATATTGCATCATGTTTTCCTACTGCTATTTATAGTGCTTTCATGCATTATAACACTTTGTGGAGTAATTCTAATGCCTTTTCTCTCATAATATGCAAGGTTTACACAAAGAGGGAGAATACCGGCAGCTTGAATTCTGGACCTGAAAAAGTTACGTCAGAGATACCTATTATGCACATCTCCAAATGAGTTGGAATTTTGCGGAGATTTATTTTGGAATATATAAAAAATACTAGAGAAAACAGACATTGGAGGAGGCCACCTAGGTGCCCACTAGGCACCAGGGCGCCCCCCAGGTGCGCCCTGGTGGGTAGTGGGCCCCTGGCCCACTTCTGGCGACCATCTTTTGCTATATATTGTCATTTACCCTAAAAAATAAAGGGAGGACTTTCGGGACGGAGCTCCGCCGTCTCGAGGCAGAACTTGGGCATGAGCACTTTTGCCCTCCGGCGGAGCGATTCTGTTCGGGGAAATTCCCCCCGGGAGGAGGAAATCGATGCCATGGTCATCACCAACAACCCTGTCATCTTTGGGAAGCCAATCTTCATCAACATCTTCAACAACAACCAAGCACCGGTCCACCCCACTGGCAGAGGGCTCCGGTGGGAAGTCGCCCCCCCGCCATACCTTGATTTTGGGCAAAAAAAGTTATACATATGCACTAGCACTCTAGACTCATTCGACCGCAGCCATCGTCACTTCTGGTTGACCTGATGGGCCGACACATCCAGGCTGTTGGGCCACTAGCTGGTGCCCGGTGGAGATCGACCATGCAGGTAGCATCGATTCGATCGAGCGCCCATGCACAGAAGGCAAAAAATGGCACACACGCATGCTCCCCAGGCGTGACGCAACCCTAAGCTAGCACGGAGGCGGCTAGCCAGGTCGCGAGGACCAGGCAGGCGACCGATGACGGCGGCGGCAGGCTGGGGGCTTAGAGGGCTGCGACAGCAAGCTCCAGCGGGTGACAGCGGTTGGGGATTTTCCTGGTAATTCCCGAATCAGAGGACTAATTGCAGCCGCCACTAGTGTACTGTGTATTGTACTGTACGCACAAGTTTTTGTTTTTAGATGATTATACGTACAAGCAAATAAGATGCCCAACCGGTGATGTTCTGTTCAGATTACTAGAAGATGGATAGAAAGAAGAATGGACTAGCAAATCCAAAGAAAATGGGAAGAGGTAATTTCTCTTTTGTCTGAAATTTTGTAGCAATTTTGAACAGCAGCTTGAAGCCTTAAATCCAAGAAGATTGTAGTAATATATTAATGTTGTGATTGCCCCCAACATTAGAGATGATTTAGATTTGCTTATATACGAATGGGTGCAACTCAACCAACTAGTTGCACTTTCCCCCCAAATAGAGATGGAAGATGCTTCCGGCCACAATGGTATAAGGACTTTGATTGGTTGAAATATAGTGTAACAAAGCATAAGGATTATTGCTTCTATTGTTATCTTTTAAAGCATGATGTCTTCTCCAAATTGGGTTTTGACTGTTGAAAAAATGCGGTTGCAGCATTTCGTAAACATGTTGGTGGACCATGTAGCATCCATAATATTTCAAAAACAACATGTGATGATTTTAAAAATCAAGGGGCAAGTGTGAAAAGTAAAGTTACAACATACAACTAACATTCACTAGTCAAGTATGAAACTCGTGTGGATACATCTTCGGGCATTGTGATTTATCTAGCATTGCAAGGTGAACCATTTCGTGGACACGATGAATCTAGTTCTTCTTTGAACAAGGGGAATTTTTTAGAGTTGCTTGATTGGGTCAAAGAAAGAATTCCAGAAGTGAAGGTTGCATTTGATGAGCTATGTCCTAAAAATGCGAGAATGACTTCCAGGACTCTTTCGATTTGCATCAAAAGAATTCTTTCCTCAAGACTTAGCCACGCCTTAAATTTATTTCGTCCTCCGCCTCTGGTCCATCCACATATCAAATTATCAAAGTAGCGAACGCGAATCAAACCAACATGATGAAAGTGACTAGATGAAATTCCCGTGTGTCCTCAAGAACACTTTGCTTACTGTAAGAGATTGTTTTGGCCTGTCCTTTGCTACAAAAAGGATTGGGCTACCTTGCTATAGTTTTGTTACCATTACTGTTACTTTCTCGTTACAAATTATCTTGCTATCAAACTACTTGTTACCGACAATTTTAGTGCTTGCAGAAATTACCTTGCTGAAAACCGTTTGTCATTTCCTTCTGCTCCTCGTTGGGTTTGACAGTCTTAGTTATCGAAAGGACTACAATTGATCCCCTATACTTGTGGATCATTAAGACTCTTTTCTAGCGCAGTTGCTGGGGAGTGAAGCACTCTTGGTAAGTTGAAATTCGTAAGGAAAAATTTATATAGCATGCTGAAATTTACTATTACTTGCTACTATGGAAAACAATCCTTTGAGGGGTTTGTTCAGGGTATCTTCAGTTCTTCACCTCGACCAGAAGCACAAAGAGTTGCCCGTCAACCTACTGCACCTACTGAAAATATTGGTTATGAAATTCCTTTGGGTATGATAGAGAAATTGCTAGCTAATCCTTATGCAGGAGATGGAACGAAACATCCTGATATGCATTTGATATATGTGGATGAAATTTGTGGATTGTTTAAGCTTGCAGGTTTACCCGGAGATGAAGTTAAGAAGAAGGTTTTCCCTTTATCTCTGGGGGGGGGGGGATTGACATGGTATAGGCTATGTGATGATATTGGAGCTTGGGATTGGAATCGATTGAAATTGGAATTTCACAAAAAGTTTTATCCTATGCATCTAGTTGATCGTGATCGGAATTATGTATATAATTTTTGGCCTTGTGAAGGAGAAAGTATTGATCTAGCTTGGGGAGGCTTAAGTCAATGTTATATTCATGGCCCAATCATGAGCTCTTGAGAGAAAAATATTATTCAGAATTTTTATGCTCGGCTTTCTCGTAATGATCAATCCATGCTCGATACTTCTTGTGCTGGTTCTTTTATGAAGTAGACTATTGAATTCATGTGGGATATTTTGGAAAGAATTAAACACTACTCTAAATATTGGGAACTCAACGGAGGTAAAATGTCAGGTATTAAGCTTGAGTTTGATTGTGTTAAAACTTTTATTAATACCGATGCCTTTCACAAGTTCAGCACTAAATATGGACTTGACTCTGAGATAGTAGCCTATTTTTGTGAATCATTTGCTACTCATGTTGATCTCCCTAAGGAGAAATGGTTTAAATATCATCCCCCTATTAAAGAAAAGATTGAGGAACCAGTTATAGTTAAAGATGAAACTATCATTTACAATGTTGATCCAGTTGTGCCAACTGCTTATATTGAAAAACCACCATTCCCTGTTAGGATAAAAGAACATGCTAAGGTTTCAACCGTGGTTAACAAGAGTAACATTAAAGCACCTAGACCCTCTAAATAAATTATAATAGAACCTAGTATTGCTATTGTTAAAGATCTCTTGGTCGATAATATTGATGGGCATGTTATTTATTTCTGTGATGAATCAATTAGAATTGCGGAACCCGATACTAAAGATAAGAATAGATCTGTTGTTGGCATGCATGTTGTCTTAGTTAAAATAGGAGATCATTGCTATCATGGTTTATGTGACTTGGGTGCTAGTGTGAGTGCTATTCCTTTTATCTTATATCAAGAAATTATGAATGATATAGCACCTGCTAAAATAGAAGATATTGATGTTACTATTAAACTTGCAAACATGGACACCATCACACCACATGGGATTGTTAGAGATGTTGAAGTCTTGTGTGGAAAAATAAAATACCCTACTAATTTTCTAGTTCTTGGTTCTCCACAAGATGATTTTTGCCCCATAATATTTGGTAGACCTTTGTTGAATACTATGAATGCTAAGATACATTGCCATAAAGAAACGACCAGTGTCAACTTTGGTGATGTGTCTCACGAGTTTAACTTTTCTAAGTTTTGTAGACATCCTCGTGATAAAGAATTGCCTAGTAAGGATGAAATAATTTGTCTTGCTTCTATTGCCGTACCCCCTACTGATCCACTAGAACAATATTTGCTAGACCATGAAAATGATATGCACTTGCATGAAAGAAATGAAATAGATAAGATATTCTTTGAACAACAACCTATCCTTAAACACAATTTGCCTGTT
Source organism: Triticum urartu (assembly GCF_003073215.2). Taxonomy (NCBI): domain Eukaryota; kingdom Viridiplantae; phylum Streptophyta; class Magnoliopsida; order Poales; family Poaceae; genus Triticum; species Triticum urartu. Next base: position 3,867 of record NW_024118019.1, on the reverse strand, counting down.
GAAACTCTAGGAGGTCCTCCTCCACCTAAAGGTAATGTTGTGTTTGAATTAAAGCAATTGTCTGATACTTCGAAATATGCTCATCCTGATGAGAAAAAAACTTATATCCTGTTATTATTAGTGCTAACCTTACAGAACATGAAGAAAATAGATTATTAAAAATTCTGAGGAAGCACCGCACTACTATTGGATATACTCTTGATGATCTTAAGGGCATTAGTCCCACTCTCTGTCAGCACAAGATTAATATGGAACCTGATGCTAAACCCGGTGTTGATCACCAACAACGATTGAATCCTAAGATGAAAGAAGTGGTAAGAACTGAAATACTAAAGCTTCTGGAAGCAGGTATAATCTATCCCATAACTGATAGTAGATGGGTAAGTCATGTTTATTGTGTCCCTAAGAAAGAAGGTATTACTTTTGTTCCTAATGATAAAAATGAACTCATTCCACAAAGAATAGTGACTAGCTATAGAATGGTAATTGATTTTAGAAAATGAAACAAAGCTACTAGAAAAAATCATTACCCTTTGCCTTTCATTGATCAAATGTTGGAAAGATTGTCAAAAGCACACACACTTTTGCTTTCTTGACGAATATTCTGGTTTCTCTCAAATACATGTATCACAACCTGATCAAGAGAAAACCACCTTTACTTGCCCTTTTGGAACTTATGCTTATAGACGTATGCCTTTTGGTTTATGTAATGCACCTGATACTTTTCAATGATGTATGACTGCTATATTCTCTGACTTTTGTGAAAAGATTGTTGAGGTTTTCATGGATGATTTTTCCGTTTACGAAACTTCTTTTGATGATTGCTTAAGTAACCTTGATCGAGTTTTGCAAAGATGTGAACAAACTAATCTTGTCTTGAATTGGGAGAAGTGGAACTTTATGGTGAATGAAGGCATTGTCTTGGGGCATAAAATTTCCGAGCGAGGTATTGAGGTGGATAAAGCTAAAGTTGATGCAATTGAGAAAATGCCATGTCCTAAATACATTAAAGGCATTCATAGTTTCCTTGGTCATGCTGGTTTCTATAAGAGGTTTATTAAAGACTTCTCTAAAATTTCTAAGCCTCTTACTAATCTCTTGCAAAAGGATGTTCCATTTGTTTTTGATGATAATTGTGTAGAAGCCTTTGAAACACTTAAGAAAGCCTTAACTTCTGCACCTATTGTTCAACCACCTGATTGGAACTTGCCTTTTGAAATTATGTGTGATGCTAGTGATTATGTTGTTGGTGCTGTTCTAGGACAAAGAGTTGATAAGAAATTAAATGTTATCCATTATTCTAGTAAAATTCTAGATAGTGCCCAAAGAAATTATGCTACTACTGAAAACGAATTTTTAGCAGTTGTGTTTTGCTTGTGATAAATTCAGATCCTACATTGTTGATTCTAAAGTAATTGTTCACACCAATCATGTTGCTATTAAATACCTTATGGAAAAGAAAGATGCTAAACCTAGACTCATTAGGTGGGTTATTTTGCTACAAGAATTTGACTTGCACATTACTGGTAGGTAGAGATACTACTTGTGCATCCAAAACCCTTAAACCCAAACTCATGTTTTGAGAGTCCACCATACCTACCTATGGATTGAGTAAGATCCTTCAAGTAAGTTGTCATCGGTGCATAAGGCAATAAAAATTGCTTCTAAATATATTTGATCTTTTAGTGTAAGGGAAAATAAGCGTTATACGAACTTGTGATGGCAAAGTAATAAAAGCAATGAACTAAATAATAAAGGTTGCTATCATAAGGGGCAATATAATGTGGCGTTCTTTTGCATTAAGAGATTGTGCATACAAAACCTAAAAGCGCATGACAACCTCTGCTTCCCTATGCGAAGGGCCTATCTTTTACTTTTATGTATTTACCTTTTACGCAAGAGTCAAAGTATTTTCCTCTATTCCTTTTTATTTTCTCTTTGGCAAGCATCATGTGGTGGGGAAAGATCTAGGAACATATATCCAGTTGGATATGGGTGATCATGAGTTATTATTGTTGACATCACCCTTGAGGTGAATAAGTTGGGAGGTGAAACTATTAGCCCCTATCTTTCTAGGTGTCCGGTTGAAACTTTTTGCTCCATATATATGTTGTGAGTGTTAGCAATCATAGAAGACTAAATGATAGTTGAGTATGTGGACTTGCCAAAAGGTTCCGACACGAGACCCTTCCTGAAAATATGATGAATTGTAATTGCAAAGTTGATTGACGACATAGTTTGTTAGTTTTCAAGAAAGTTTATGCTTTATACCTTGATGTTGTGTGATACGTCTCCAACGTATCTGTAATTTTTGATTGTTCCATGCTGTTATATTATCATTCTTGGATGTTTTACAATCATCTTATAGCAACTTATTAGGTGGGTTATTTTGCTACAAGAATTTGACTTGCACATTACTGGTAGGTAGAGATACTACTTGTGCATCCAAAACCCTTAAACCCAAACTCATGTTTTGAGAGTCCACCATACCTACCTATGGATTGAGTAAGATCCTTCAAGTAAGTTGTCATCGGTGCATAAGGCAATAAAAATTGCTTCTAAATATATTTGATCTTTTAGTGTAAGGGAAAATAAGCGTTATACGAACTTGTGATGGCAAAGTAATAAAAGCAATGAACTAAATAATAAAGGTTGCTATCATAAGGGGCAATATAATGTGGCGTTCTTTTGCATTAAGAGATTGTGCATACAAAACCTAAAAGCGCATGACAACCTCTGCTTCCCTATGCGAAGGGCCTATCTTTTACTTTTATGTATTTACCTTTTACGCAAGAGTCAAAGTATTTTCCTCTATTCCTTTTTATTTTCTCTTTGGCAAGCATCATGTGGTGGGGAAAGATCTAGGAACATATATCCAGTTGGATATGGGTGATCATGAGTTATTATTGTTGACATCACCCTTGAGGTGAATAAGTTGGGAGGTGAAACTATTAGCCCCTATCTTTCTAGGTGTCCGGTTGAAACTTTTTGCTCCATATATATGTTGTGAGTGTTAGCAATCATAGAAGACTAAATGATAGTTGAGTATGTGGACTTGCCAAAAGGTTCCGACACGAGACCCTTCCTGAAAATATGATGAATTGTAATTGCAAAGTTGATTGACGACATAGTTTGTTAGTTTTCAAGAAAGTTTATGCTTTATACCTTGATGTTGTGTGATACGTCTCCAACGTATCTGTAATTTTTGATTGTTCCATGCTGTTATATTATCATTCTTGGATGTTTTACAATCATCTTATAGCAACTTTATATCATTTTTTGGGACTAACCTATTGACATAGTGCCTAGTGCCAGTTGCTGTTTTTTGCTTTTTTTACTTCGCAGAAAATCTATACCAAACGGAGTCCAAACGCAGCGAAACTTTTTGGAGAATTTTTTGGGCCAAAAGATACAAGATGGGCCAAAGAAGTACCAGAGGGGTTCCCTAAGGGGGGCACAACCCACCTGAGGGACCCAGGCGCGCCTTGGTGGGTTGTGCCCACCTCGGCCGTCTCCAACGTATCTATAATTTTTGATTGCTCCATGCTATATTATCTACTGTTTTGGACTATATTGGGCTTTATTTTCCACTTTTATATTATTTTTGGGACTAACCTATTAACCGGAGGCTCAGCCCAGAATTGCTGTTTTTTTGCCTATTTCAGTGTTTCGGAGAAACAAAATATCAAACGGAGTCCAAACGGAATAAAACCTTCGGGAACGTGATTTTCTCACCGAACGTGATCCAAGAGACTTGGAACCTACTCCAAGGAGTCAAAGAGGCGGTCACGAGGGTGGGGGGCACGCCCCCTGCCTCATGGGCCCCTCGGTGCTCCACCGACGTACTCCTTACTCCTATATATATCT
>NW_024118018.1:0-11259 GCF_003073215.2 Triticum urartu | reverse complement strand
GGAGATCAAAGGCACAAGATGATGATGGCCATATCATATCACTTATATTGATTGCATGTGATGTTTATCCTTTATGCATCTTATTTTACTTGATTGACGGTAGTATTATAAGATGATCTCTCACTAAATTTCAAGGTATAAGTGTTCTCCCTGAGTATGCACTGTTGCCAAAGTTCATCGTGCCGAGACACCACGTGATGATCGGGTGTGATAAGCTCTATGTTCACATACAACGGGTGTTGGGGAACATAGTAATTTCAAAAATTTCCTATGCACACGCAAGATAATGGTGATGCATAGCAACGAGGTGGGAGAGTGTGTCCACGTACCCTCATAGACCGAAAGCGGAAGCGTTAGCACAACGCGGTTGATGTAGTCGTACGTCTTCACGATCCGACCGATCAAGTACCGAACGCACGGCACCTCCGAGTTCTGCACACGTTCAACTCGATGACGTCCCTCGAACATCGATCCAACCGAGTGTTGAGGGAGAGTTTTGTCAGCACGATGGCGTGGTGACAATGATGATGGTCTACCGACGCAGGGCTTCGCCTAAGCACCGCTACGATATGATCGAGGTGGATTATGGTGGAGGGGGGCACCGCACACGGCTAAGAGATCAATAGATCAATTGTTGTGTCTATGGGGTGCCCCTGGCCACGTATATAAAGGAGTGGAGGAGGGGAGGGGCCGGCCCTCTCTATGGCGTGCCCTAGGGGAGTCCTACTCCCATCGGGAGTAGGATTCCCCCTTTCCTAGTAGAACTAGGAGCCCTTCCAAGTAGTAGGAGTAGGAGAGAAGGAAAGGGAAAAGAGAAGAGAAGGAAGGAGGGGGCGCAGCCCTCCCCCCTAGACCAATTCGGACTAGGCCTTTGGGGAGGGGCGGCCTACCTCTCTCTCTTTCCCCTAAAGCCCAATAAGGCCCATACACTCCTCGGCGAATTCCCGTAACTCCCCGGTACTCCGATAAATACCCGAATCACTCGGAACCTTTCCGATGTCCGAATATAGTCGTCCAATATATTGATCTTTACATCTCGACCATTTCGAGACTCCTCATCATGTCCCCGATCTCATCCGGCACTCCGAACTACCTTTGGTACATCAGAACACATAAACTCATAATATAACCATCATCGAACTTTAAGCGTGCGGACCCTACAGGTTCGAGAACTATGTATACATGACCGAGACACGTCTCCGGTCAATAACCAATAGCGGAACCTGGATGCTCATATTGGCTCCTACATATTCTACGAAGATCTTTATCGGTCAGACCGCATAACTACATACATTGTTCCCTTTGTCATCGGTATGTTACTTGCCCGAGAGTCGATCGTCGGTATCTCAATACCTATTTCAATCTCGTTACCGACAAGTCTCTTTACTCGTTCCGTAATACATCATTCCGCAACTAACTCATTAGTTGCAATGCTTGCAAGGCTTAAGTGATGTGCATTACCAAGAGGGCCCAGAGATACCTCTCCGACAATCGGAGTGACAAATCCTAACCTCGAAATACGCCAACCCAACAAGTACCTTCGGAGACACCTGTAGAGCACCTTTATAATCACCCAGTTACGTTGTGACATTTGGTAGCACACAAAGTGTTCCTCCGGTAAACGGGAGTTGCATAATCTCATAGTCATAGGAACATGTATAAGTCATGAAGAAAGCAATAGCAAAATACTAAATGATCGAATGCTAAGCTAACGGAATGGGATGTGATCCCGTCAATCAAATGACAACCCATGTCAATGGCTAGGAAACTTAACCATCTTTGATCAACGAGCTAGTCAAGTAGAGGCATACTAGTGACATACTGTTTGTCTATGTATTCACACATGTATTATGTTTCCGCTTAATACAATTCTAGCATGAATAATAAACATTTATCATGAAATAAGGAAATAAATAATAAATTTATTATTGCCTCTAGGGCATATTTCCTTCAACGGGTGCAAGCCAGTTTTGCACTCGCAGAAATACTCGAGTTAAACTTGACGAGCCTAGCATATGCAGATATGGCCTCGGAACACTGAGACCGAAAGGTCGAGCGTGAATCATATAGTAGATATGATCAACATAGTGATGTTCACTATTGAAAACTACTCCATTTCACGTGATGATCGGTCATGGTTTAGTTTATTTGTATCACGTGATCACTTAGATGATTAGAGGGATGTCTATTTAAGTGGAAGTTCTTAAATATGATTAATTGAACTTTAATTTATCATGAACTTAGTCCTGATAGTATTTGCATAACTATGTTGTAGACCAATAGCTCGTGATGTTGCTCCTCGTTTATTTTTGATATGTTCCTAGAGAAAACTAAGTTGAAAGATGTTAGTAGCAATGAAGCGAATTGGATCCGTGATCTGAGCATTATCCTCATTGCTGCACAGAAGAATTATGTCCTTGATGCACCGCTAGGTGACAGACTGATTGCAGGAGCAAATGCAGACGTTATGAACGTTTGGCAAAGCTCTATATGATGATTACTTGATAGTTTAGTGCACCATACTTTACGGCTTAGAACCGGGACTTCAAAAATATTTTGAACGCCACGAAGCATATAAGATGTTCCAAGAGTTGAAATTAGTATTTCAGACTCATGCCCATGTCGAAAGGTATGAGACATTAGACAAGTAATTTTCCTACAAGATGTAGGAGAATAGCTCAGCTAGTGAGCATGTGCTCAGAATGTCTGAGCACTACAATCACTTGAATCAAGTGAGATTTAATCTTCCAGATAAGATAGTGATTGACAAAGTTCTCTAGTCACTATCACCAAGTTACTGGAACTTTATGAAGAACTATAATATGCAAGGGATAACGGAAACGATTCCCAAGCTCTTCGTGATGCTGAAATCGACGAAGGTAGAAATCAAGAAAAGCATCAAGTGTTGATGGTTTACAAGACCACTAGTTTCAAGAAAAGGGCAAAGGGAAGAAGGGGAACTTCAAGAAGAACGGCAAGCAAGTTGCTAATCAAGTGAAGAAGCCCAGGTCTAGACTTAAACCTGAGACTAAGTGCTTCTACTGTAAAGGGACTAGTCATTGAAAGCAGAACTGCCCCAAGTATTTGGCGGATAAGAAGGATGGCAAAGTGAACAAATCTATATTTGATATACATGTTATTGATGTGTACTTTACTAGCGTTCATAGAAACCCCTCAGTATTTGATACTAGTTTAGTTGCTGAGATCAGTAACTCGAAACAGGAGTTACAGAATGAATAGAGACTAGTTAAGGGTGAAGTGATGATGTGTGTTGGAAGTAGTTCCAAGATTGATATGATCATCATCGCACACTCCCTATACTTTCAGGATTAGTGTTGAACCTAAATAAATGTTATTTGGTGTTTGCGTTAAGCATGAATATGATTTGATCATATTTATTGCAATACGATTATTCATTTAAAGTCAGAGAGTAGTTGTTGTTCTATTTACATGAATAAAACCTTCAATGGTCATACACCCAAGGTGAATGGTTTATTGAATCTCGATCGTAGTGATACACATATTCATAATATTGAAGCCAAAAGATGCAAAGTTAATAATGATAGTGCAACTTATTTGTGGCACTTCCGTTTAATTCATATTGGTGTAAAGCGCATGAAGAAAATCCATGCTGATGGGCTTTTTGAATCACTTGATTATGAATCAGTTGATGCTTGCGAACCATGCCTCATGGCAAGATGACTAAGACTTTGTTCTCCGGAACAATGGAGCGAGCAACAGATTTGTTGGAAATAATACATACTGATGTATGCAGTCCGATGAGTGTTGAGGCTCGTAACAGGTATCGTTGTTTTCTGACCTTCACAGATGATTTGAGTAAGATATGGGTATATCTTCTTGATGGAAAATAAATCTGAAACATTTGAAATGTTCAAATAATTTCAAAGTGAAGTGGAAAATCATCGTAACAAGAAATAAAGTTTCTACGATCTGATCATGGAGGAGAATATTTGAGTTACGAGTTTGGTCTTCATTTGAAACAATGCGGAATAGTTTCACAACTCACGCCGCCTGGAATAGCACAGCATAATGGTGTGTCCGAACATCGTAATCGTACTTTATTAGATATGGTGCAATCTATGATGTCTCTTACCGATTTACCACTATCGTGTTGGGGTTATGCATTAGAGACAGCTGCATTCACGTTAAATAGGGCACCATCTAAATCCATTGAGACGATGCCATATGAACTGTGGTTTGGCAAGAAACGAAAGTTGTCGTTTCTTAAAGCTTGGGGTTGCGATGCTTATGTGGAAAAGTTTCATCCTAATAAGCTCAAACTCAAATTGAAGAAATGTGTCTTCATAGGATACCCAAAGGAGACAGTTGGGTACACCTTCTATCACAGATCTGAAAGGCAATATCTTTGTTGCTAAGAGTGGATCCTTTCTAAAGAAGAAGTTTCTCTCGAAAGAAGTGAGTAGAGAGGAATGTAGAACTTGATGAGGTAATTGTACCTTCTCCCGAAATGGAAAGTAGTTCATCACAGAAATCAGTTCTACTGATCTATACACCAATTAGTGAGGAAGCTAATGATGATGATCATAAAACTTCAGATCAAGTTACTACCGAACTTCGTAGGACAACCAGAGTATGGTCCGCACCAGAGTGGTACAGTAATCTTTTCTGGAAGTCATGTTACTAGACCATGACGAACCTACGAACTATGAGGAAGCAATGATGAGCCCAGATTCTGCGAAATGGCTTAAGGCCATGAAATCTGATATGGGATCCATGTATGAGAACAAAGTATGGACTTTGATTGACTTGTTCGATGATCGGCGAGTCATCAAGAATAAATGGATCTTCAAGAGGAAGACGGACGCTGATAGTAATGTTACTATCTACAAAGTTAGACTTGTCGAAAAGGGTTTTTGACAAAGTTCAAGATGTTGACTACGATGAGATTTTCTCACTTGTAGCGATGCTTAAGTCTGTCCAAATCATGTTAGCAAATTGCCACATTTTATGAAATCTGGCAAATGGATGTTAAAACTACATTCCTTAATGGATTTCTTAAAGAAAAGTTGTATATGTTGCAACCAGAAGGTTTTGTCGATCCTAAAGGTGCTAACATCCGAATATGTTAGCAAATTGCCACATTTTATGAAATCTGGCAAATGGATGTTAAAACTACATTCCTTAATGGATTTCTTAAAGAAAAGTTGTATATGTTGCAACCAGAAGGTTTTGTCGATCCTAAAGGTGCTAACAAAATGTGCAAGCTCCAGCGATCCATCTATGGAGTGGTGCAAGCATCTCAGAGTTGGAATATATGCTTTGATGAGTTGATCAAAGCATATGGTTTTATACAGACTTGCGGTGAATTCTGTATTTACAAGAAAGTGAGTGGGAGCACTACAACGTTTCTGATAAGTATATGTGAATGGCATATTGTTGATCGGAAATAATGTAGAATTTTCTGGAAAGCATAAAGGAGTGTTTGAAAAGAGTTTTTCAAAGAAAGACCTCGATGAAGCTGCTTACATATTGAGCATCAAGATCTATAGAGATAGATCAAGATGCTTGATATATTTTCAATGAGTACATACCTTGAAAAGATTTTTAAGTAGTTCAAAATGGAACAGTCAAAGAAGGAGTTCTTGCCTGTGTTGCAAGGTGTGAAGTTGAGTAAAGACTCAAAACCCGACCACGATAGAAAATAGAAAGAGAATGAAAAGCCATTCCCTATGCCTCAGTCATAGGTTCTATAAAGTATGTCATGCTGTGTACCAGACCTATTGTGCGTCACCATAAGTTTGGCAAGATGGTACACTGGTGATCCAGGAGTTGATCACTGGACAACGCTCAAAAATATCCTTAGTGGAATAAGGAAATGTTTCTCGGTTATGGAGGTGACAAAGAGTTCGTCGTAAACAGTTACGTCGATGCAAGCTTTGACACCGATCTGGATGACTCTAAGTCTCAATCTAGATACATATTGAAAGTGAGAGCAATTATCTAGAGTATATCCGTGCAGAGTATTGTAGACATAGAAATTTGCAAAATACATACGGATCTGAATGTTGCAGACCCGTAGACTAAACTTCTCTCACAAGCAAAACATGATCACTCTTTGGGTGAGAATCACATAGCGATGTGAACTAGATTATTGACTCTAGCAAACCTTTTGGGTATTAGTCACATGGAGATGTGAACTAGATTACTGACTCTAGTGCAAGTGGGAGACAGAAGGAAATATGCCCTAGAGGCAATAATAAAGTTATTATTTATTTCCTTATATCATGATAAATGTTTATTATTCATGCTAGAATTGTATTAACCGGAAACTTAGTACATGTGTGAATACATAGACAAACAGAGTGTCACTAGTATGCCTCTACTTGACTAGCTCGTTGAATCAAAGATGGTTAAGTTTCCTAACCATAGACATGAGTTGTCATTTGATTAACGGGATCACATCATTAGAGAATGATGTGATTGACTTGACCCATTCCGTAAGCTTAGCATTTGATCGTTTGGTATATTGCTATTGCTTTCTTCATGACTTATACATGTTCCTATGACTATGAGATTATGCAACTCCCGAATACCGGAGGAACACTTTGTGTGCTACCAAACGTCACAACGTAAATGGGTGATTATAAAGTTGATCAACAGGTGTCTCCAATGGTACTTGTTGAGTTGGCATAGATCGAGATTAGGATTTGTCACTCCGGTTGTCGGAGTGGTATCTCTGGTCCCTCTCGGTAATGCACATCAGTATAAGCCTTGCAAGCAATGTGACTAATGAGTTAGTTGGAGGATGATGCATTACGGAACGAGTAAAGAGACTTGTCGGTAACGAGATTGAACTAGGTACTGAGATACTGACGATCGAATCTCGGGCAAGTAACATACCGATGACAAAGGGAACAACGTATGTTGTTATGCGGTGTGACCGATAAAGATCTTCGTAGAATATGTAGGAGCCAATATGAGCATCCAGGTTCCGCTATTGGTTATTGACCGGAGACATGTCTCGGTCATGTCTACATAGTTCTCGAACCCGTAGGGTCCGCACTCTTAACGTTCGGTGACGATCGGTATTATGAGTTTATGTGTTTTGATGTACCTAAGGTAGCTCGGAGTCCCGGATGATATCGGGGACATGACGAGGATTCTCAAAATTGTCGAGACGTAAAGATCGATATATTGGACGACTATATTCGGACATCGGAAATGTTCCGAGTGATTCAGGTATTTTTCGGAGTACCGGGGAGTTACAGGAATACGGGGGAAGAAGTATTGGCCCTCATGGGCCAAGTGGTGGAAGAGAGGAGGCAGGACAAGGCAGGGTGCGCGCCCCCCTAGCCCAAACCGAATTGGACTAGGCCCCCCTTTTCCTCCTTTCCTCCCTCTCCTTCCCTTCTCCCTCTCCTCCTTCCTTTCCCCCTTCTAGTAGGAGTAGGAAAGGGGAGTCCTACTCCAACTAGGAGGAGGTCTCCTCCTCCTGGCGTGCCCTGCAAGGGCCGGCCGGCCTCTCCCCTTGCTCCTTTATATACGGGGGCAGGGGGTACCCTAGGACACACAAGTTGATTGTTTCAAGCCGTGTGCAGTACCCCCTCCACCATAATCAACCTCGATCATATCGTAGAGGTGCTTAGGCAAAGCCCTGCGTCGGTAGCAACATCATCACCGTCATCACACTGTCGTGCTGACGAAACTCTCCCGTGAAGCTCTGTTGGATCGGAGTTCGTGGGACGTCATCGAGCTGAACGTGTGCTGAACTCGGAGGTGCCGTACGTTCGGTACTTGGATCGGTCGGATTGTGAAGACGTACGACTACATCAACCGCGTTCTCATAACGCTTTCGCTTACGGTCTACAAGGGTACATAGACGATACTCTCCTCTCTCGTTGTTGTGCATCACCATGATCTTGCGTGTGCGTAGGATTTTTTTTTGAAATTACTATGTTCCCCAACAAAACCACGCTTCATTTGGTCAACCTGTATTTTTTCTTTTCACCATCTCCTTGCCAAAAAATCTGGATCTAAAATGGTCCGGTCTTTGCAAGACCCCTTTTGGGAGTTGGAAGAAAGAAAGCATATAGAGAACCATATTAGTGAGGACGAAGTTAATCAAAACAAGTCATCCTCCAACTGAGACCAGCTTTCCTTTCCAACTGCTCAACCGTTTCTCTAGACGCTCCTCCACATGCTTCCACTCCGCAATAGTGAGCCGTCGATAATGAACCAGTATTCCCAGATATTTAATTGGGAATTGGCCATGTGCGCAACCAAATAGGTCAGCATAGTCGGCCACCACCTCAACGGCTTCTCCAAAGCAGAACAATTCGCTTTTATGGAAATTGATTTTGAGACCCGACATTTGCTCAAACGTTGAAAGCAACAGTTTCAGATTTCGAGCCTTGTCCATGTCATGTTCCATAGAAAGAATTGTGTTATCGGCATATTGCAAAATAGAGAGGCCACCATCCACAAGGTGAGGCACTACTCCTGCAATCTGGCCGTCCTGCTTAGCGCGCTTAATCAGAATAGCCAACATGTCAGCAACAATGTTAAATAACATTGGGGACATGGAGTCACCCTGTCGTAGTCCTTTTTTTTGTCTGAAAGTAATGGACTACATTATCATTGACTTTGATGACCACACTACCTCCAATGACAAAATTTTGGATTCACTGACGCCATTTGTCGGAGAAACCTTTCATTCTTAAGGCACGTTGGAGGAAAGACCACTTGACCTTGTCATAAGCTTTTTCAAAGTCAATTTTAAATACCACTCCACTCATGTTTTTACGGTGCATCTCGTGGACGGCCTCATGCAGGATTACTACACCATCTAGTATATTCCTTCCTTGCATGAAGGCTCTTTGAGATGGCCGGACAACACGGTCAGCTATCAAGTTTAGCCTATTCATAGCTACTTTGGTGAAAATCTTGAAGCTGACATTAAGGAGGCATGTAGGTCTAAACTGTTGTATCCGTTCGGCCTCTTTAATCTTCGGCAACAAAACAATCTCACCAAAGTTTAGCCTGAATAGATCAAGTCGATCGGCATGAAGACAATTGAATATTACTGATGCGTTTAGACAGCTAGACACTTTGCTACATAACAAACCTGAATTTTGTCCCGTGTGCATGCAGTGTTGCTGTCACACGTCGACTACCAACTGCTAATGGTATTCATACGAGGGTTAGTGAACAGTCCCAGCATTTAAGATGTTTGTAACTTAGGGATGGCCAATTAGCTGCAGTAAGAGACCTGGACTTGGAACATATCCTGAATCATAAGCGAACGAAAATTCCAGTTCTTCCACTCAACACATGTGGTTGTTAGCAGGCATGCCAGCCAGACAGCCATGCGAAATATTTGTCTGGAAGTTCGGATTTCTTCGAGAAGGGTCAAGAACCGATTTGAGTGATGGAGATATGCAGGTGGAGGCAAAAGTAATATACTGTATATCGGTACTAATCTAAAGGGACGTATCGTGCATGTGTTCATCCTACTTTTGTTGACTGTGTATATCATTCCATCTTTTGTTGACTGCTAGAAACTTGGGATCACAAGTTTATAACTGATCCATTCCAGGGTAGAGATGAATTTCCATTTTTAATAGAAAATATATAAATATCAAGAGAATATCAATTACATCAGCCTCTGCATTTAGGGCTAGACCAAAACACCGTTAGCTCGTGAGTTCAAAATGATCCCTCGGTAGCTCGACCGGTTAAGCTCATAGTTCGATTGTTAATGAACAAAGTTTCCTTCAGCTCACTAAACTTAACGGCCTAAACGAACGGAGCTAACAATTTTCAAGAGTAATTTGTTAAGCTTGTTAATACTCTATGCAACAAAGATTTTTATCGTAAGTGCTGGTATATCATTATAGCTAAACCCATCCATTCAGAGCTCCTTTGATTCAAAGGAATTCTATAGGAATTCCGGAGGATTGAAATCCTTTGGAATTTTTCCTAAGTTTGTCTTTTGATTCATATGATTGAATCCCATAGGAATTTTTTCAATGAAATCTTTTGTACTACATTTCATTGGAAATCTAGCATCCACTCCAACCTCTTTTTACAGTTCCTTTGTTTTTCCCGTGAAATCAAACACTCCTTGATAATCCTATAGGATTCAAGTGGGCATGACACTCCAATCCTATACTTTTTCTATTCCCACGTTTTTAAAAACCTGTGAATCAAAGAGGCCCTCAATTTAATTGACCAAATTCAGCCCATAGGATGTAGCAACTGACACACATCCTTCATGGTCATTGTCTCCCTTCATAAAATTACCCCTCCTGCATCTGTATGCGGACAAGGGACCAGTCCGCAAACATGGGTGCAGGAGGCCACCATCCAACGCTTCCCGCATACATCCGGCCTTCTTCTTTTTATATAGTCCGCATATTTAAATAGCCGCACACATAGAGTTTGGATGTTCAAATAGCCGCATGCATCACTAGTTCAAATTTTAAAAAGTGCAAATTTTACATTCCTCCGCACGCTCCACGTCTTCAAGGACCGCCTGCATCATCGTCGTCTCATCCGTGTAGTCCTTCTCGCCAGATGAGCCATCAGACAACTCAACATAGTGCTCGTATATGTACTTCAAATCGGAATTCATTGGTAGAAAGAAGAAGAAAAAATTCAGCTCCGGCAATACATCAAACAGTTGCCGGGCATGGTGATTATAGCACTAGCAGATGGTACCTGGCGCGGTGGTCGGAAGAGAGGGGTTGAACAGCGGCGGAGGAGAAGCGGGGTGGAGCCCAGCTAGAACGTTGGAGGTAACGGAGATATAGAGTTCCGGCAAGGGTGTGGCGTGGCGGCCGGGGTGGTGGTGCTGGAGGTAACGTGCCAAAAAATACGTTTGGACCGTTCGGCGGCCGATACAGACTCGCGTTGGATGACAAACCATGTTTAGACTGCACGGTCTGAATGTATCTCTACTCCTAATGGAGCAGTTGGTAGTCTCCGCCGGTCAATTTTCGTCCCCCCTCCCCTGGTTTTTTTGGTACTTCGTCCCACTTCCCACTTTCCACCGATCCCCCGCATTTTACCTCCCAACCGATAAAAAAAACATCAATATACAACTACGGCCATCCTGAACCGCGCCGGTTCACAGATAGAAAAACCCCTACAACGATCAATCACGGTTAACCTACGAAATGACGGGCTGATCGATCTGATCGTCTTGACCTCGATCCCATTGCGAGCCGCGGTCATTCGTCCCCGCCCCTCAAACCCTTGGCCGTCGTCCCAAACCTC
>NW_024118017.1:0-8489 GCF_003073215.2 Triticum urartu | reverse complement strand
GAGAGGAAGCAGAAGATCCATGTCCCCCCACTACTAGGAAAAAGGCTACTAGCAGCGCGGGTACCCGCGCTACTAGTATCGCGCTGCAACTAATAGTTAGTAGTAGCGTGGGTTAAACCCGCGCTACTACTAACTTTGTTAGTAGTAGCGTGTGCCACCCACGCTACTTCTATTACGTACACGTGCTACTACTAATGAAATAGTAGTAGCGTGGGTAAACAACCAACGCTACTAGTATCCTATATACTAGTAGCGCTCTGTTTCCTCCCCACGCTACTACTTACTAGGAATTAAAAAAATAAACCTGCACACATCATTACAAATACAAGATTTATAATAAACCAGCATTAGAACACATCTAGTAAGAGCATACATAATTTACATGGGCTCCTATTTCATGGTTAACTGGACACCGAAGCCAATAAATGAGCCAAAACCACATCATTATGCATTGGTACTCATGATTAACCACTTCAAAGAACATGCAAGTATGTATGTCATTAACAATTGTAAACATAGTTGTTGTATCTACTACCACATAGTTCCTCATTCTACCTGTTCTCACTCCAATAATAAGAAAAATGAAAATGAAAAATAGAGATAATCTGCCGCAATTGCACTTCGTGTCATGGATCAGTCTGCCGCTTCAACATCTCATTAACCTGCAACAATGAAAATTTTCCCCAAAATTACCTTTTGCAACTCTTCAAATCTCTTCGTTGAAGCAGACGTTGAGGTCTTAACCTACAAACAAAGATTGTCCCATAAGCATTGCAGACTTCAATCATGGGATAATATAAGAGTGTACAAGGCATATACAGAAAATGGAACCAACCTTTAAAAGTTCATCTTGTAGCTCCCTATTTTTGGCCAATTTAGTGTCATATTGTGTGCATTTGTGATAACCTCGAGGTAATATCTCTGCACAAACCTTCCCACTCTGTTGCTATCTGCTACCTATGAATGAAAACATACCTTGTCATAGAAGCAAATGTGAAAGTTGATTACAACATGTACGCTAAGTCGCTAACTGTCGTGGATTTGTCACGGCAGATGTCCTTAGTGTGAGGACTTAGTCGTGAGGCCAACACATCTATATCGTAGCTTGAGAGGGGTTGAGTGGGACGAGAGACGCGAGGTTTTACCCAGGTTCGGCCCCTCATGGTGGAGGTAAAAGCCTACATCCTGCTTCATTGATATTGATCATGATCACGGTTCAAGGGTGCTCTGTCTCTAGAGCTATTGATTTGTCTGTCTAAACCTAACTTGTCAAACTTGTCCCTCTTGGGGTGCCCTGCCCCTCCTTATATAAGTTGAAGGGGCGGGTTACATGTGGAGTCCTAGTAGGATTAGGACTATCTATTACAAGTGGAGTCCTAGTCTTGCTCCCTTTGTAAGGGAATATTCCTTATGCTTTCCTCTTAAGACGGCATAACATATAGTGAGCTGACCTTCCATGAACCGCCTTCTGGGCCACCGGGTCTTGCCTCTCCTCTGTCCCGCTTGCCGGGTCACCCATGAGTCGCCAGGCTCGGGCGGGTCACTTAGTGAGTCATCCAGTCAGGGCGGGTCATTAGCGAGTCGCCAAGTCCGACCGGGTTATACTTCCGGCCGGGTTACATCACGGGTTATATCCCCGACATTAGGCCCCAGTTTAATTTGGATTTATCCATGTTCAACTGATCCTGCAAAATAAACACAAGACCAAATTTGACAGGTTGTTCTCCGGGTTAACAGTTCTTGTAAGCCGGCACCTGATCATCCTTAAATCCTTGTTATTTCCTCCTTCTAGAAAGTCCGGGTCAATAGACCAGCTTCCTAATCAATTTGATCACATTGGTTTCTCACAGAAATATTGCGAAGATTAATTCATTTGATTCAGCTCCCAATGCTTTTAAAAATATTGGTCTTGAAATACTCATCTGATTTTCAGCCGACTTGAAGATGTAGATCTTGCCAATTTATGATTACCAAAATCGTCGGGTTATAAACAGATGACACCGAGTCATAATTGTTGCCGGCGCCGGGTCATAATTGTTGCAGACACCGGGTCAATCTGGTTTGCTCAAAACTGAGAATTTGAAGGTTTTGCTCCCTTATATCCATATTACCTGTAGCCCCCAAGTCTTGAGCAGAGCAACGTGATGACTTAAGACTTGCTTTAATATAAATATTACCACCTTGAAGAAATCCATGTTGTTTATCTTAGTCACTAGTCAAAACTGAATATTCCATATATGTAGCCCCCAAGTACCGGGTTGTCATGCTTGCAGCAACCTGGGACTTGTAATTGCCTGATGCCCATAAAAACTTCAACCAGTGTAGCCCCCAAGGGCCGGGTCATTAAGCAATAATGAGCAGGGACTTTGTAAATATGATCATGTAGATTTGAACAGCAACGTGTAGCCCCCAAGGGCCGACTCAGTAAGATAATACTGAGCTGGGACTTTATATATACTTAATTTGAAAATAACATCATATGATGTAGCCTTCATCGTAGGGCTTGAACCCACGTCCACAAGGTTAAGAGCCTTGTGCTTTACCAACTGAGCAATGGACCCTTAAAAATAATGGATTTAACTTGTGTACCTTGAATTTTTAGCAAGAGCGATTAGTAGCCCCCAAGGGCCGGCTCATTACGATGTGATGAGTCGGGTCTTCAACGAGGCAAGTAAGAAATGACCTTGCATTAGCCCCCAAGTGCCATGGTGCATGATGGCAGTGACATGGGAGTTGCATATTTGATGTAATCTCAATTTGAATACTGTAGCCCCCAAGTGCCGGGTCGTAAGCCTACATCGACTCGGGACTATTCCTTTCATTGCAGAATAAATCATATCCACTGATAAAATAATAGCCATTGCGCTGAAGCGACTTTGTAAACCTCAATCATAATACTGGTTATTGATAACCATAATAAAAAATCCAGCCACATTTTTGGCTATTCAAGATTTATATAATATAAACCGGTATGAAAACCTCAATCATTCAATATCATCATGAAAATCCAGCCAATTTTGGCTATGAAAGATGTGAATACCTTATCGGTTGACAAGTAATTTCGGAGTTGAAATACTCGGCGGCTCTCGGCCGACGGCAACTTAGTGCGCATTCATTGTAAGCCGGAATTCTTATAACCCGGCGTCTTATAGCCTTTGAGAAAATCCAGAATGGATAACCCTTTTGAAACATCAATTTTGATATGAGCTTGAATTTATACGACATAGTTCTACAAATCCTACACAGAGTTTAAACAACATATGCCCTGGCGACTTAACGTCAAAAGCCAGGGCGGGTAACAACCCGAATATAGTCTTATGCACTTATGGAAAAGACTAGAATTAAGGCCATTCAAGCCTAAACATACTGGCGACTTAAGTCAAAAGCCAGGGCGGGTTATCAAACCTTGCATATTCATATAGCAGGAAAACATACCTGTAGAATTGGCTCATACTGCCGGTTGTAGATTAATACCATGGTGATGCCTTGACAATTATAATCCGGGGCCAGTATCAACTCGGAATCATGAAATATCAGCATTTTGACGGAATCATTTATTTTTTATAAGGAAAAATACTTTGAAAGTGGGATAGTGTGGATCATTAAATTTTGCCCCGCGTACTACCGGGTCGGATTCGGGTATATCCACGGATACATAATTATGTCCATGCCCTATCCATGAATAATTGGGTCGGGTTCGGATTCTGCCCATGGACGTAAAAACGTATCCAAACCCTATCCATTCGGGTCGGATATCCACGGATATCCATGTCCATGGATAAAATTGCCATCCTTAGTAGTAACACTATGTTCTTTTTTGTGAATACACCTATGTTTGAACAAGAAGCCCCCATGTGCTTTGTAACCATGGCGTATGAGTCGAACCAAGAGGGATATTCACAGCTATGCTTCAAATATGAGCAGGAAGCCCCCAAGTGGTTTGTGGCATTGAGCTGATCAAAAGGGATATTCACAGCTATGATTCGAATACGATCAGGAAGCCCCTAAGTGACCATAAATGTGGCATTGCGCCGATCAAGAGGGATATTCACAGCTATGATTCGAATACGATCAGGAAGCCCCCAAGTGACCATAAGTGTGGCATTGTGCCGATCAAGAGGGATATTCACAGCTATGATTCCAATACGATCAGGAAGCCTCCAAGTGACCATAAGTGTGGCATTGCACCGATCAAGAGGGATATTCACAGCTATGATTCGAATACGATCAGGAAGCCCCCAAGTGACCATAATAAGACAAGCCCACAGGCAGGATACCCAGGTTTGAACCGCGCATCATGGCAGCAAGTTCTTTTTGGCAACCCTTAATTTTTTTGAGAGCTTCGAACTTGCGAGAGATGAATTCTTTTTGACCTGGAATTTTAAACCGGATATTGAGAACTTCAAAACTTTGTGGAAGACATACTTCCCTTGAACCGGATTTTAAACCGGAATTCTTCATTTTGAACCGGAAATTGTCTGATGGCCTTTAAATTTTCATCAATATAGCAGTAGCCTCCGGGACCGGGTTATCTTCCCTCCAATGACCCGAAGTTCTTGAATTCACTGAAACCGGCCAATTCTGCCGAGTCATGTCATTGTAGCCCCCCGAGTCTTAAGACGACTCGAGGAGTTGGCTTGAGATTCCCCATATTTGACCGTGATATAAACCAGTATGAGTCATTCAACAGCTCAGTGATATAACTTGTCCTGCATTGGAGAACTTGCAAGCCAGAGTAATTGCTCTTTTAAAGAAAGCAATATGTAATATAAAAATAGACTGGATGGATTTCACCTGATATGTTAAGCCAGAAATTATCCGCCGCGGAGTTGATGATCACTACGTTGAAGTTAAAACCAATCACGAGCGAGTCGGCCGCGGAAGTAGACAGATGAGTCGGCCGAGGCGTTGTAAGCCGGTGCGGACGAGCAAGTTGTCCTCCGTGTTGTAAGTCGGTGCAGACGCATGAACCGGCCGCGAGGGCGGACGGGCGAATCGTCCGTGGCGTTATAAGGCGGCACGGATGGGTGAGTCGGCCGACACGTTGATGCAAACTGAACCGCGACATACATGTCCGTGAAGCTGCGCGGCACAGCCGAACGTGCATCTGCGGTATAATGGCATAAAAACTTGTCCTGTGTGAAAATATTACAGGGCAGAGTAATTGTTTTTGAAAAAAACAATATGTAAAAAATGGACTTAGATGAATATCACCTGATTTGTTCGAATAACAGATGATCCGTGCGCAGGCTAGAATTTAATCGGGCTGAATAGCAGTGCAGATGTGTTCAAAGAGTACTACCACTACTGCTAATTGATTCCTTGACCGTGTGATTCTGTGTTGTATTAGTACTTCCTCCGTTCCTTTTTACTCCGCATATAAGATTTATGTAGAGTCAAACTTCATCAACTTTGACCAAATTTGTATAAAAAAATATCAACATCTACAATATCAAATATACATAATATGAAACTACATTCCATAATGAATCTAAAGATATCCCTTTGGCGTTGTAAATATTGATACTTTTTTCTATAACTTTGGTTATAGTAAAGATATTTTGATTTTAGACAAAAGTTATATGCGAACTAAAAAGAAACGGAGAAAGTACTGTAATACTAGTTGCTTTTGCTTGTGTCTTCTTGCGAGAGAGTGGAGATGGCAGTGCCTAGCAAATGCCATGCAATATTGTTTTCTTTATTCTGATTCTTGTGGCTGACTTGACCACCACAGTAGCAAAGTATTTTCCTTTGATCTTTCGTCCATTTCCAAGTTTTGAGACTGCGGGAGCCCATCATGGCTACCGCTGCAGACCGTCGCATGTCCAACGCCAGCACGACCCGGGCGGCACGAGCGCCGTGGTCACTGAGCAGCCGACTTGATGAGGGACCGTGGCGTCGGAGGTGACTTCTCTGGGCAGCTCTTGGCGGAGGAAACCGGCCACGCGGGCCGCTTGGAGGCGAAGTGAACTGCAGCAAGGTCGGCGGCTCGACACGACGGGGTCACAAGGCGGCTCGACAAGGCCGGCGAGGCAACTTGCATCCGTGGTGGCGAAGTCAGTCGACGTAGGGGATGCTGGCACAACAACTTCTCTGCTCAACCTGTCTTTGTATATGTACATACTGACGAATCTGTAATGGAGGTAGAGGTGTGCGGCCGGGTTGAAGTGCGGCGTCTCAGGGCACAAAGTGGTCGCAGACATGGCGACTTAAAAGCGGCTGTGTCCCAAGGCGCGACGGCGGAGCGAGGCCGCTCGGAGAGGCGGCTCGCGACCGCGGCGATGCAAAACAGCGCAGGATGCGGAGGCCGGCCGTGGTGGAGACGACTCTGAGGCGGCTCGACCAGAGTTCGGCGGCTCGGGGCAGCGGCTCAAAGTGAGGCCGCGGCGGCGGCTCTGTATTTGAAGTGAAGGGAAGGCAGGGGCGGCTCAAGGAAGTGCTCCATCAGTGACGTGATTGGTACCATGGCAGCGAGGCAAGCTTGACAGCAGCTTCAAGTGGCGAAAGCGGGTCGCACAGCTTGGCGAGGCACGACAGAGGCGGCTTTGAACGGCGAGTCGGTGATGCAGTGCAGCAGCCGTGGAAGCGAGGTCTGCCCAGCGACTTGGTGGTGGCTCGTCGACGAAGACCGAGGTGAGGACGGCTCAGTGGCGGCGTACCGGCGATGGTAGCTCAGGAGGGGTTTTTGGCGACTCGGAGGCTGCAACGAGGGCACCCCGGTAAGTCGATGAGGCCGACTGCCCTGGCGCGGGCGGCGGCCACGGAAGCCGGCGGAGTGATGGTGGCTCGATGGCGGAATCCGAGCTCGTGTCCAACTCTGCTTCCGGTCGATCGTGGATGTTTCCTTTTTGTGTTAATAGCATATCCGTAATTCCGTTTCCACCTCAAGATGCAACAGTGCTTAGCAGATGGCATTGGGACTTTGAAACAGATGCGGAAGCATGGAAAAAAATAATCGCAACTTGGCGGATTGCAAAGCACGGTCGAGCAGAAATATGTGGTCCGTCTTGACACTTCTCATCATACAAAACCCTTGTCTCGGACTCGGCGGGTCACCCCGGCGCAGATGTTGAACATGCAACCCTAATTTTCTCTTGGTCTTAAACCTCTTCTCTGACTTTAATCTCACGGATTGTGAAATCCGGATCGATAAACTCAAAGCTGATGCAGATCCTTCCAAGCTGAGTATTTCTTCGTTCGAAAAATTGCGAACTTCTCGATCCCTGAGAGAAATCCTTCTGTCGGTGTACAAAAGGAGGGGTACACTTTTTGTATCCCTATAACTGTGCACGGTCAGTCTGAACCACGGTCACCACCACGCTGAGCAAGGCAAGGAAGGTGAGTCAAGATAAGGCCGAAGCTGAAGAGGAGCAGAACAACGCCAAGACCACAAAGAGCAAAGGGGACAGAGCAGACCCCCCCGGCAAGATCCTTGCCGGGGGACAGCTTTTGCTAGCCCGGCAAGATCCTTGCCGTGGCAGCTCGCCCCCACCTACGGAGCGAGGTCATCCTTGAGTCCACTGCCCCCATGGGGCAAGGATTCGGGAGGCATCCCCGTGGTGGCATGCAGATCTTTGTGAAGACATTCAAGACCAGATGCCCACCTAAAAAGGTGATGACCCTTGGCGGGATTCCAGCCAAGAAGAAACACAAGGCCCCCGGCAAGAGCCTTGCCGGGGATGACAGCAAGCGTCGCGGCAAGACCCTTGCCGGTGTCCCGGCAAGGCCCTTGCCAAGGAGACCCGTGGGGCCACCATCAGGCCCGCACCAGTCACGCCCCCACCGCCGTTCGCATGCAGCTGCTGACCCAACCAGTTGGGCAGGCACCTGCGTGGCGGCATGCAGATCTTCGTGGAGGCCCACCACTGCACCACCTCAGCTGCTTGCCTGCCTACATGGCACCGCAAGCACCGCTGGCCAGGGCGCGTGTCAACGCAAGAGGGAGCGGCGACGGATGGGACAGGGCCCTCCCTCGTCCCCAATAAAGCCACCTTGTCATGTAATGCGAGGGATAAGCTCGCATTGCTGTACCCTTTCCACCTCCTGTGTGCCATTGTGGCAGCCCCTTTCCTATAAAAGGAGGCCCAAGGCGAACAGGAGGGGGATTCGGCTTTTTGGAGCTCTTCACGCCCCATAGCTATCTTAAGAACACTGATATACAATCCACCAAAGCAGGAGTAGGGTTTTACGCATTCTCGCGGCCCGAACCTGGATAAAGGAACCGTGTGCTATCTGTTTGACCCGCTCTTCTCACGACCCCCGCGCCCCTGCAACCGTAATAGGGATTCTTGTGATCCCATAGGTGTCATTTCCTACCGACATCTTTGGCGCGCCAGGCAGGGGCAGCGTAGTTGTGAGAATCGGCTTTAGTAGTTAGTTCAACGCTTCTTCATCGTCATGGCGCCCAAGAAGAAGACGAAGGTGGCGGTTTGTAACACCCCGGATGTAACTTTCCCTATTTGTACTCCAACTCTTGCCGTTTCCGGCGT
>NW_024118016.1:0-10858 GCF_003073215.2 Triticum urartu | reverse complement strand
AAAATACTTCAAGCATACTAATAAAGCAATCATCTCTTTTCAAAATAACATGGCCAAGGAAAGTTATCCCTACAAAATCATATGGTCTGGCTATGCTCCATCTTCACCACACAAAATATTCAAATCATGCACAACCCAATGACAAGCCAAGCAATTGTTTCATACTTTTGACGTTCTCAAACCTTTTCAACTTTCACACAATACATGAGCATGAGCCATGGACATAGCACTATAGGTGGAATAGAATATGATGGTGGAGGTTATGTGGAGAAGACCAAAAGGAGAAAGTCTCACATCGACGCGGCTAATCAACGGGCTATGGAGATGCCCATCAATTGATGTCAATGCAAGGAGTAGGGATGCCATGCAACGGATGCACTAAGACCTATAAGTGTATGAAAGCTCAAACTGAAACTAAGTGGGTGTGCATCCAACTTGCTTGCTCATGAAGACCTAGGGCATTTGAGGAAGCCCATCGTCGGAATATACAAGCCAAGTTCTATAATGAAAATTCCCACTAGTATATGAAAGTGATAACTCAAGAGACTCTCTATATGAAGAACATGGTGCTACTATGAAGCACAAGTGTGGTAAAAGGATATTAACATTGTCCCGTCACTCTTTTCTCTCATTATTTATTTATTTATTTATTTATTCTCTTTTTTCTCTCTTTTTTGTAGGCTTCTTTGGCCTCTCTCTCTTTTTTTGGGGGGGGGGCTTCTTTGGCCACTTTTATTTTGATAACCTCGCATGGGACAATATTCTAATAATGATCATCACACTTTTATTTACTTACAAATCAATATTACAACTCGATACTAGAACAAAGATAAGACTCTATATGAATGCCTCCGGCGGTGTACCGGGATGTGCAATGATCTAGCATAGCAATGACATCAAAAAATGGACAAGCCGTGAAAACATCATGCTAGCTATCTTACGATCATGCAAAGCAATATGACAATAAATGCTCAAGTCATGTATATGATGATGATGGAAGTTGCATGGCAATATATCTCAGAATAGCTATGGAAATGCCATGATAGGTAGGTATGGTGGTTGTTTTGAGGAAGATATAAGGAGGCTTATGTGTGATAGAGTGTATCGTATCACGGGGTTTGGAAGCACCGGCGAAGTTTGCACCCACTCTCAAAGTGAGAAAGGGCAATGCACGGTACCGAAGAGGCTAGCAATGATGGAAGGGTGAGAGTACGTATAATCCATGGACGCAACATTAGTCATAAAGAACTCACATACTTATTGCAAAAATCTATTAGTAATCGAAACAAAGTACTACGTGCATGCTCCTAGGGGGATAGATTGGTAGGAAAAGACCATGTCTTGTCCCCGACCACCACTCATAAGGAAGACAATCAATAAATACCTCATGCTCCAACTTCGTTACATAACGGTTCACCATACGTGCATGCTACGAGAATCACAAACTTCAACACAAGTATTTCTACAATCCACAATTACCCACTAGCATGACTCTAATATCACCATCTTTATATCGCCAAACTATTGCAATGAATCAAACATATCATATTCAGTGATCTACAAGTTTTATGTAGGATTTAATTACTAACCATGTGAACGAACAATTCCTGTCATCTCTCTAAATAGATATAAGTGAAGCAAGAGAGTTTAATTCTTTCTACAAAAGATATGCCCACGCTCTAATAGATATAAGTGAAGCAAAAGAGCATTCTACAAATGGCGGTTTTCTATGTGAAGAGAAACAGGCAATCCAAACTTCAAATGATATAAGTGAAGCACATGAAGCATTCTATAAAGCCATACTCAAAAGATATAAGTGAAGTGCAGAGAGCATTCTATAAATCAACCATGGACTGTCTCATACCAGCATGGTGCATCAAATAAAAGTGAAAACTAAATGCAAAATACGCCCCAAGATTTGCACATATCACATGAACGAAACAAATCCAAAAACATACCAATACTTGTTGAAGAAAGATGGGATGCCTTCCGGGGCATCCCCAAGCTTAGACGCTTGAGTCTCCTTGAATATTTACTTGGGGTGCCTTGGGAATCCCCAAGCTTTAGCTTTTGCCTCTCCTCCTTCTCCTCACATCGAGACCTCCTCGATCTTCGAACACTTCATCCACAAAAAAACTCAACAGAAAGCTCGGTAAGATCCGTTAGTATAATAAAGCAAATCACTACTCTAAGTACTATTGCAAACCAATTCATATTTTATTTTGCACTGTAGCTACTGTAATATAACTTTTCCATGTCTTAATCCACTGATAGAAGTCGATAGTTTCATCAAAACAAACAAACAATGCATCAAAAACAGAATCTGTCTTAAACAGGACAGTCTGTAGTAATCTGAACATTCACCATACTTCTGGTACTCCAAAAATTTTGAAAAATAGGAAAAATAAACAATTTGTATATAAAGACAGTGCAAAAAGTTGCAGAACCGTTTGACGTTCCGGTAAAAAATGTAAAATCGCGCACTACAGCCAAAGTTTTTATTTTGCACCGCACAAACCAACAAGCAATGTAAACATCCTAAAGGCAAATCTTGGCACATTATTTTTATAATACAATGGATTTGTACTTTATAAAAGCACACACCAAAAATAAATGACTCTCTAAAACTTCTTGGTTGTCTCCCTGGCAATGCTTTCTTTAAAGCCAATAAGCTAGGCATATAGTGCTCAAGTAATGGATCCACCCGGATCCCAAGGTATATCAAAGCCAATTTTAATTAACAATGATTTGTGATTTAGTAGTGAGCACAAAGTAACATATATCATGCAACAACGAAGACTAACTCTCTTCCTATGCATCGGCATGTCATAAAAGAACAATTCATCCACACATAGTAAAGGCCAATGCATAGTATAAACAGTTTCTTGCAATTTTATCATATTGGAAACATGGAGAGGCGGAGATGGAGGTCCTCTCTCATAATAATTACAAGTAGCAGCAGCAAGCACATGCATATTATATTCATTAAAATCATCATGTGTAACAGTAAAAGACAACCCATCAATATAATCCTTAATAAGGGCAAACTTCTCCGATATAGTGTAGTCGGGAGAATTCAAAAAGATAATAGCACTATCAGGCGTGGGTGCAATAGCAACAATTTCATGTTTAACATAAGGAACTATAGCAAGTTCTCCTTTTGTTCTTCGCTCTCCTCATCATCTTTTTCATCCAATGAGCCCACAGTTTCATCAATTCCTTCTTCCATAGACTCCTGCAAAATATTAGTCTCTTCTTGGACAGCAGAGACTCTCTCAATAAATTCATCAATATCAGAATTGAATTCATAATTCTCATAGCAATATTTAAGTGTAGCAAAATTTCCAGGTCTGTAAACAGCACCATCAAGATTTTCACACTCTTTAAACAAAGATTCAATTTCATAAGCACCCATAAAAGCAATGAATTCTTCTATTTGTTCCACATCATAGTAATCATATATACCATTAGCATAAGAAGCCAAGGTTTTATTATCATTAAATCTGCATGAAAAGGGAAGGTGTGGAGCCTTCATCCTAGAGCAACAAGTATAATCATATCTCAAGCATAGTTGCCGAGCATACCAATGCAACGTATGAATTTGATCCCATAATAGTTTCCCTTTTTGAGTCAAGCGATAATCCCAAAAGTATTCATGTTGATCCAACGTGTCTCCCATTATGTAATTGAATGGGGTTTTTTCAGGATTATTAAAGTAGTGCATAATATCTTTCACATAATGAGCATCGAGGGTTTTAGGAGGTTCCCCATCTCCATGAGTAGCAAGTAAACCTATTTTTTTGGTATTTCGTGTTCCATATCCATAATTAAAGATGGAGAACAACCTAGAACAGAAAATAAAAATTACTTAGTGATAAAGCAAACAAGCACACACGAGAATATTCACCCCACGCTATAACTCCCCAGCAACGGCGCTTGATAATCCACAAGTATAGGGGATAAATTGTAGCCTATTTCAATAAGTAAGAGTGTCAAACCCAATGAGGAGCTAAAGGTAGAACAAATATTCCCTCAAGTTTTATTGACCACCGATACAACTCTACGCACGCTTGACGTTCGCTTTACCTAGAACGAGTATAAAACTAGAAGTACTTTGTAGGTGTAACGAGATAGGTTTTCAAGAATATAAAGAGCACGTAAATAAAAACTAGGGGTTGTTTTAGGTAAAGAAGTAATAAACTTAGTATAGCGAGTGTGGA
Organism: Triticum urartu; assembly: GCF_003073215.2. NCBI lineage: Eukaryota > Viridiplantae > Streptophyta > Magnoliopsida > Poales > Poaceae > Triticum > Triticum urartu. The sequence goes on along the minus strand of NW_024118016.1, from coordinate 6,638 downwards.
AAAGTGGTGTTAGGAGTTGCGAAATTGTCCCTAAGCAATTGACTACTTTACTAGACCGATAGCAAGTTTTATGTGGGAGAGACCACTGCTAGCATGTCATCCCTGACTTGGAATTCTACGCACTTATGATTGGAACTATTAGAAAGCATCCGCAACTACTAACGTTCATTAAGGTAAAACCCAACCATAGCATTAAGATGTATTGGTCCCCCTTCAATCTCGTATGCATCAATTTCTATGCTAGGTTGAAGCTTCTGTCACTCTTGCCCTAAAATACATAGTCCTATCAACATACAACTAACCCTATGGTGTGATCCATGCACGCACTCATATGATGGGCACCAGAGGACAGCAACATAACCACAAGCAAATTAAACCAATCATAGCAATTCAAAAATTACCGATAGGACAACGAAAATCTACTCAGACATCATAGGATGGCAACACATCATTGGATAATAATATGAAGCATAAAGCACCATGTTCAAGTAGAGGGTACAATGGGTTGCGGGAGAGTGGACCACTATAGATAGATGGGGGAAGGTGATGAAGATGTTGGTGAAGATGACGGAGGTGTTGGTGTAAATCTCCATCATGGCCCCGGCGGCATTCCAGCGCCACTGGGAGAGAGGGGGAGAGAGCCCTCCTTCTTCTTCTTCTTCCTTGACCTTCTCCCTAGATGGGAGAAGGGTTTCCCCTTTGGTCCATGGCCTCCATGGCGGCGGAGGGGCGAGAGCCCCTCCTAGATTGGATCTGTCTCTCTATTTCTGCGTTTCAGATTCTGGCCTTTCACAGTTTCTTATATTCCTGGAGATCCGTAACTCCGATTGGGTTGAAATTTTAACACGATTTGTATCCGGATATTGGATTTCTTGCGGCGAAAGAGGGGCACCAACCGCCTTACGGGGTGGCCACGAGGGTAAGGGGCGCGCCCACCCCCCTGGGGCGCCCCCAGCCTCGTGGCCCCCTCGGGCATTGTCTCACGTTGATTCTTCTTCCCAAAATTCACATATATCCCAAAGAAAATCTCCGTAAGTTTTTATCCCGTTTGGACTCCATTTGTTATGGATTTTCTGTGAAACAAAAAACATGCAACAAACAGGAACTGGCACTGGGCACTGGATCAATATGTTAGTCCCAAAAATAGTATAAAAAGTTGCCAAAAGTATATGAAAGTTGTATAATATTTGCATGGAACAATCAAAAATTATAGATATGACGAAGACGTATCATTGGGCAGCGTTGTCACCTCGGCGTACCGACACATCACATCACCTCGGCTGTACCGGGGCTTCGTCATCACTTCATTAACCCACACCACGGACTACGGCGTCATACTGCCGGCCTACTCCGTCGCCTCAGTCGGACTGGAGGTTCCACCCTGCCACATTAGCCGTACTATGTTGCCACTTCGGAGTGCCGAGCTCTTTGCTCCGCCACCTCGGGATCGGCTTGGGGGCGGGGCCCTCTTCCTGCCGTAAGCTCGGGTCGTGCATCGACACCGAGCACATTAACCAGCTAAGTCGCTTCCATGCTCAGTTTTTTTAAATTCTTGTTATGTTCGACCAAACATTGTGTTTATGCTAAAATATGTTTGTCAAAAAAGAGATTCGTTAAAAACCACTTTTCTTTGGCCGTGTTAACTGGGGCTCTTAAATTTATATGGGCCATTTTATAATAAGTGTTTCTTCTTCTAAGTCGTTGCAAAGTCTTTTTCTACCACTCCTTTCTCGACTCGAGTGTGTGGTCAATAGCCAGATAGCATGTTTTCTCTCTAGTGCCGCTTGAATTTAGTTCGCTAAACTAGCTTAATGAGCAGTACTCCGCCTTCAGGGTAGGAGGTTGCAGCCGTAGGCTGACCCGCTTGGAGTCTTGAGATCGGATGTGTTGTATTAATGCACGATAGAAGCACAAAAGTAAGACCAATTTTCGGTTTGGCACCAAATGACTTGATTTAGTTCGGGTGTAAAGTTTTTACTAAAGTTTTTGGTTTTCCAAGCCTATGGCACTTCTAAACTATTTGTGTGTTTCCAGCACAAGTCTCGAAGTGCAATGCAGGACACCTTTAGAGGTTCGGCAAAAACATTCTTGGATATTGCTATATATTCATCGGTTTCGATTTGTGTCTTTGGTCAATAGTTGGTTGCACGGCTCCTATGCTTGCCTCCTACGTACCACTTTGTTCGGCTAGGTGTGCAATGGGAGAACCACTGCGATTGTGCTTCCAGCTCGAATGGTTAAGAACCTTAGTGGAGAAAGCCGAAAACTGACTGTCACAATGGACGTAAACTGACCAGTGATCCAATGACGGTATCAAACTATAGATCGATACAGATTACCCCGTGTTAAATGATGGGCCTTTCATAACATTGGCTGAAGTGTTAATGGCTAGACTTCGTCGGTGCCGAACACTACCGGGGGCTCGTAGCTAGCTTCCCCAGTTTAAAGCTCCTATGACTAAGTGAAAGTTATAAAGCCCGCATATCTGATTGCCTCGTTTCCACTAACACAATCGCCTTCGGGCACCGAGACGTCGGCTAAGGGTTGTTTTGTTATTGCGGAAACACCCTGTGTAGCATCTATAAGGGGGTGGAAGCCGACGATGGGCCACTTTCAACTGATAAATAGTCGCAACGGAGTCAAAATAAACATATCATCGGCGTTTGTATTTAATATACGAGGGCTTCCTTCCGTAATTATCGTTATAAATCCATAAATATGCATCAATTTGACTTCAGATTTTGGCCAAGATGGGTTGCCTGGCTCATGTGCTTACCCTTGCGTTCCCGATTGTTCGGCTAGGCGGTAAAGTGAGCACCTATGTGATTTTTACTACCGGGTCATCCGAGTTAGTACCTCAGACTGGGTGAAGCCGAAAGCTAGCGATCTTAAAGGATATAATTGGTCGGCAACGATGGAAGTGAAAATTTAGGTTCGCTAAAGACCACATAATTCGAGAAATTTCCCCAAACTAAATCCTCAATATTTTTCTCCTGCATTGATCGGAGGTGAGGTTTCATGATCATGGTCGGCATGACAACCCAAAGAAAGGAACCGATAGCGGGACTATTTTATTTGGAAGATGTTTTTTACATTACAAAGTAATATAACATTCTCTCCAGATACCTTTGTTTATAAAACTATATGACCGTATTGCCTTGTTTGTCGTAAATCTTTGCCCTCATAAAGGCTTTATAAACTGGGACAAACACTCCCCGGCTTCTGGCCGAGGAGGTTGAAGCCGATGGTTGGTTAAAAAAGCTTTGTACAGTGTGGATCCGAGCATTCATGATGTAGAGTACTTGGATACATAGAATCATTACACATAATTTCTGATTTTACTCCGGATATTGATCCTTAATTCGGCCACCCGTGCCCGCATTAAGGCTCGGGGGCTACTGGGCTTCGGGCTTATCATTTACTAATATTAAGGGGCACATCAATCCCCTGATCTGGTGTTGCCACCCGACCAGTGTCTCGGGGACTATTGCATTGCCTATTCAATGCGTAAAATTCAAAGGGCTTAGTTTTCGGCTTGACTGAACTATGGGCAAACGTGTCTTCGGACAAAAATAGGTACCATCTGGACCTATCAGGCATCAAGCTAATATATTACGACAACTTCTCAAGACCCTCTCACAAGGGCCCGTTCGCCGATCACTATTTTCTCTAATGTGCATCTCGGATTTTAGACCGACACACACCTTGAGGGCTACTGGTTATATATCTCGACAGAGAATAAATTACACCAATCAAGAAAAATAAATCTGCAAAAAATCAGCCCAAGCCCAAGGTGCTGCATCACCACAAAAGCAGTCCGTCATAAAGCTCGAGCACAAGTGGCTGACTCCATAAAGGGCATTTCCGGCACTAAGCTTGGCTGAATTCGTTCAATCTTTTAAAGACCAAGCTAGTTTATGACACCTCGGACGCTGACCATCATTAGAGCTCGGAAGCGGTCCGGCATAAAGCTCGGATTCAAGTGGCTCATTCCATAAAAGACTACTCCGACATTTAAGCTCGGATGAACTCATTCAAATTTTCAGAGGCCAAGGTAATCTATGATACCTCGTATGCCGACCATCGTCGGAGCTCGGCTGTAAAAAGATGCCTCGGATTTAGTTCGGCGCTGGAGCTCGGTTAGGAGGATACCTTGAAAGCGGAATAGTGTTAGAGCTCGGCTACGGTCCGGTGTTGGAGCTCGGATACACTGTCGCACGGGAAGCATTTCAAATCCTAGGTGTGGCGTAAAAATAACAAGGCATTGATAAAGGCCAAAGATTTAAGGGGCTCCTCGGATACCCGACGTGTAAACTCTCCGGACTCACTTCGGCGATCCTCAAGATTGAAGATGGGAAGATTTGTTGAACCAGTTTTCAAGACCGATGACCAAAGATGAAGAGCAGTTCGGAAGAATCGAGGAGCGTCCCCAACTTGAAGACCGGTTCAGGGGGCTACTAACGGTGTCCTGGACTAGGGGGTACTCACCACGTAATCTCCCAACCATGTGGATCGGGCCGAGGACCCCCATGGCGGTTTACTCATGGTCCACTTTGGGCAACCCATGCCGCATACAAGGAATATTCCACAAGACTTGATGATCAAGACAGGGACTCCTCTCCACCGACGTATTCGACTAGGACTCTTGTTATCCTAGGCCTATGGTACATTATATAAGCCGAGGCCAGGCTAGTCGATAGATGATTATGACATTATTCATCATACCCTCTGGTTTTAGACCACAACATATGATCTCGAGGTAGATCAACTCTGTACTTGATACTCCATCAATACAAACAAGAGAAGGACATAGGGTTTTACCTCCATCAAGAGGGCCTGAACCTGGGTAAAACAATTATCTCCTTCGTTCCTGTTACCATTGATCCGAGAATCCATAGCTCGAGACCCCCTACCCCGAGATCTGCCGGTTTTGACACCAACAGAAGTTTCTTAAAGTTTGGGGCTGCGATGCTTATGTGAAAAAACTTCAACCTGATAAGCTCGAACCTAAATCGGAGAAATGTGTCTTCATAGGATACCCAAAGGAAATTGTTGGGTACACCTTCTATCACAGATCCGAAGGCAAGATATTCATTGCTAAGAATGGAACCTTTCTACACAAGGAGTTTCTCTCGAAAGAAGTGAGTGGGAGATAAGTAGAACTTGATGAGGTAATTGTACCTTCTCTCGAATTGGAAAGTAGTTCATCACAGAAATCAGTTTCGGTGATTCCTACACCAATTAGTGAGGAAGTTAATGATAATGATCATGAAACTTCAGATCAAGTTACTACCGTACCTCATAGGTCAACCAGAGTATGATCCGCACCAGAGTGGTACGGTAATCCTATTATGGAGGTCATGTTACTTGACCGTGATCAATGTACGAACTATGAGGAAGCGGTGATGAGCCCAGATTCCACGAAATGGCTTGAGGCCATGAAATCTGAGATGGGATCCATGTATGAGAATGAAGTGTGGACTTTGGCTGACTTGCCTGATGATCGGCAAGCCATAGAAAAAAATGGATCTTTAAGAAGAAGACTAACGCTGACGGTAATGTTACTATCTACAAAGCTCGACTTGTTGTGAAAGGTTTTCGACAAGTTCAAGGGGTTGACTATGTTGAGACCTTCTCACCCATAGCGATGCTTAAGTATGTCCGAATCATGTTAGCAATTGCCGCATTTTATGATTATGAAATTTGGCAAATGGATGTCAAAACTGCATTCCTTAATGGATATCTTAAAAAAGAGTTGTATATGATGCAACCAGAAGGTTTTGTCGATCCTAAAGGTGCCAACAAAGTGTGCAAGCTCCAGTGATCCCTTTTTGGAGTGGTGCAAGCCTCTCGGAGTTGGAATATATACTTTGATAGTGTGATCAAAGCATATGGTTTTATACGAACTTTTGGAGAAGCCTGTATTTACAAGAAAGTGAGTGGGTGGTCTGTAGCATTTCTAATATTATATATGGATGGCATATTGTCGATTGGAAATAATACAGAATTTATGGATAGCATAAAAGGATACTTGAATAAGAATTTTTCAATGAAAGACCTCGGTGAAGCTGCTTATATATTGGGCATCAAGATCTATAGAGATAGATCAAGACACTTAATTGGACTTTCACAAAGCACATACCTTGATAAAGTTTTGAAGAAATTCAAAATGGATTAGCCAAAGAAAGGGTTCTTGCCTGTGTTACAAGGTGTGAGGTTGAGTCAGACTCAATGCCCGGCCACTGCAGAAGATAGAGAGAAAATGAAAGTCATTCCCTATGCCTCAGCCATAGGTTCTATCATGTATGCAATGTTGTGTACCAGACCTGATGTGTGCCTTGCTATAAGTTTAGCAGGGAGGTACCAAAGTAATCCAGGAGTGGATCACTGGACAGCGGTCAAGAACATCCTGAAATACCTGAAAAGGACTAAGGATATGTTTCTCGTTTATGGAGGTGACAAAGAGCTTGTCGTAAATGGTTACGTCGATGCAAGCTTTGACACTGATCTGGATGACTCTAAGTCACAAACCGGATACGTATTTATATTGAATGGTGGAGCTGTCAGTTGGTACAGTTCCAAGCAGAGCGTTGTGGCGGGATCTATGTGTGAAGCGGAGTACATAGCTGCTTCGTAAA
>NW_024118015.1:0-11301 GCF_003073215.2 Triticum urartu | reverse complement strand
TGTTGTCAATACTTTCATGCCATGCCTTTTGTTGCTATGACAAGTTTATGTTGCATGGTAAAATCTTGCTCTAAAGTGGCCATGTTAATATAATTGTTTGATGTTAAAAGTAAGTTGCACTTGTGAGCTTGGTTTTGTTTGCTTGTTGTAACCATCATGTCAACACTGTTTGTCATTATAACTATTTCAACATAACTGTAATTTTCACTAAGTCCTAACCTGTAACAGCAACTTTGCCATTCGTGTTTCATAGGAAAAAAACTGGAGTTCACAAGGCTGGAGACCTGGAGTTGTGAGGCTAGGAGGCTGATGGCGCTGCTGCTGGCTAGTCCTTCTTCTTCCAGCTTTTGTTCCTCCTTTTCTGTCTACTCGTTGGATTCCTGGGCTACATCCCTATGTGCTGTTAATGTATTAAGTTGATCCTTTGAATTTATTGTATTAGATTTAATGTGGAAGTACCTTAATCTCTACTAAAGAGATGTTGGTTCTATGGCTGATAATTTCTAGGAGCATGCTTAAATTCAATATTTAGGGATTTTTTTTGAATTGTTTGGATTGCTTACCACACGTGTCACGTGGTCAATATGTAGGGATTATTAAAATATGAAAACAACAATTCGATCGACTATGTAAATGTGTACAACATAATTTTCAAGATAAACTGAAACATGACACGTGCACATGCAATTTGCCAACAGGTCCAGTTGTAGTAGAAAAAGACAGCATGTGCACGTATCCAACCATGCCTCCTACGATTTTGTTCCATGCTTTTGTTGCCACATGTCTTTGGAAGTAAAGAATATAAGGTGATTTTCTCATAATAAACCGTTTTGGATTGAAATTTGCAACCAACCAAAAATATCTACTGCGTGCAACTTGGCCCCCGTGGGGAGATTGGATCGACTCCTAGATTATAGGATGAGGCCATCGTGATCCTGAGAGAAGAAATCTTTTTTTGAGGGAAGGTGGGAATTTTGTGTGGTTACAAAATGGACCTTACTGTAATTAAGGAAATTATTATTTAACAGAAACCTTGCTATTTTCAAGCCATTATAAAAATAACTAAATTGTTTTGGCAAAAAAAGTTGATTATGGGTTAGTTCGTTTTGTGGACACGTACGTGTAGTGGTGCATGATGTGGGCCCAGGTGGCTCTAGGTGCATGCAGTGTATCATGTTGGCTAGGGGTGCACAAGGTAGTAACCTGGTGAATCGGGGTGGAAGTCTTGTGCTAATTCTATTTTGTGGTGTGCGACATATGAGTCTACCCGGGAGGGAATTCTTGGGCTTGGGGGCCGGTGTACGTGGTGTGGGTCTAGTGCGTAAGTGGTGCGCCACGTGAGTCTAGACGGCGGGGGTGCATGGTTTGGATCTAGCTACCTTGAGGTAACGCATCCGGTTTGCGCACTGAGTGCGGGCCCGTTCCTCCGTTTTCATCGGTGCTTTCTCTCGGATCAATGGAGAACAATCCAAACGTGCATGCTAGGTCCCGGCCTTTCTTGGGTCCCGTGTGCCATATTCGGGACAGTTGCCGCATTTCTAGGGTAGTATCATTGGGAATTCACGATCTATAACGCGGCCACATGAAATCATAGCAGGGAATGGGCTAACAATCACATGCTAAGCTCTTTGGTCCATATATATGGGCCATGTGTCACCAAAGAGAGGGGCCGCCTCGGAGCCATTGTCCATTGAGAGGAAACAGGTCTGGCCTATGAACGGTGTGCGGGGCTTGCCCCTTCATCTGCTTCAGAACTCCGTGCCGCAAGATGTGGACCCTAGCAACCAAGGCTTGTCCCGTGCGCTGCACACCAACTGGACCCACACCATGCATGCACGCGTGGCCAAGTAGACACTCACCGGTGAACCTTGACAATGTACAAAGACGCATGCGCACTCATTAGCCATCTAGCACCCAGCCATGCACACCTAGCCAGCTTCACACAAACCGTGAACCGTTTGCCAGGTTCACCCACACCATCCATCCATTATTGACCCCTCCTCGGTTTGTTGGACCTCCGACACGAGTCCCTTCCCTCGGCATTTCAGGTATGTCAAAGCAACACGTGACTACACATATTGCACACCGAGATACGATGTCATTCACTAGTGCCAGCCAAAATGATGGACACTAGCGCATGGTTAGGACCGAGAAGCCTAGCAGCACATGATGTCGGCCCGATTGGTTGGGGGTGCATGACATGGGTCCAGATGAAACGCATGGCATCGCATGGATCCACATTCCCCTTCCCAATACCAGACAGCGGGCATATACCAGACGAATCCAAGCGGTCGCTGACGAAGCTTGGAAACCATGTGTTATGTGCACGATGAATTTCAATATTTAGGAATTATTAACATACGAAAACAATAATTCTAGCATCTATGTAAAGGTGTACAACATAATTTTCAATAAAAATATGAAACATGACACGTGCACATGCAACTTGCCAACAAGTGCACTTGTAGTACAAAAAGACAACATGTGCACGTATCCCACCATGCCTCCTACAATTTTTGTTCCATATTTTTTCGCCACATATCTTTGGAAGGAAAAAACAAAAGAATGTGATTTTCCCATAAAAAACCGTGATGGCGAGATGGTTGCAACCAACCAAGATAGATAGTGCGTGGAAGTTGTCCCCCGTGGGGAGATTGGAACGACCACTCCTAGATTATAGGGCGAGGCCACCATGAACGTGATCGTGAGAGGGTGAAGAAGGATTCGTTTTTTCGAGGGAAAGGAAGTAATTTTGTGGGTTTACAAAAAGGAATGCACCCCTTTTTGAGGGACAACAAATGCACGTTATAATGTGTAATTAATGAAATTATAATTTAACAGAAACCTTGCTATTTTCAAGCAATTTAAAAACAACTTACTTTTTTTGGCAAAAAAAAATGTTGATAATGCGATAGTCCATTTTTTGGACACTTACGTGTAGTGGTGCATGTTGTGGAAATCGGGGTGGAAGTCTTGTGCTAAGCTATTTTGCGGGGTGCGGCATATGAGTCTACACGGGGAATGGTTGGCTTGGGGGCCGGCGTAAGTGATGTGGGTCTAGTGTCTAAGTGGTGCACCACGTGGGTGTAGACGGCGGGGGTGCATGGTTTGGATCTAGCTACCTTGAGGTAACGTGTCCGGTTTGCGCAATGAATGTGGGCCCGTTCCTCCATTTTCGTCGATGCTCTCTCTTGGGTCAATAGTTCCATGCTAAGCTCTGGTCCATATATGTGCCATGTGCGACCAATGGGCAGGGCCGCCTCAGAGCCATTGTTAAGGGCAAAAAATGCCGGGTCTCATCTGCCGCCGCTATAATCCGTGCAAATTCATGAGGGATCCAAATTTCTTGGGACCTTTCGCGGTGTGGGTGTGGTCGAACATCGAGAGCGGCACGCATAAGCCTTCACATAGGTTGTGTGTAAACGAGACCAAAACGCATCCCGGAGCTAGCCATCGAGAGGGAACGAGTCCTGCTTGTGGACGAAGACCGGGGCCCGCCCCTTCATCTGCTTTAGAACTCTGTGTCACAAGTTTTGGGCCCTACCCACCAAGGCACATCCCGTGCGCCGAACGCAAACTGGACCCACACCATGCATGCACGCATGGCCACGTAGACAACCACCATTCAACCTTGACAATGTACAGATGACGCATGCGCACTCATTAGCCATCTAGCCCCCCAGCCATGCAAACCTAGCCACCTAAGCTCAAACCATGCACCGTTAGCCAGGTTGACCCACAACATACATCCAGCATTGACCCCACTGTGGTTCATTGGACCTTCGACGAGTCCCTTCGGTATGCCAGGCACGCCAAAGAGACACGCGGCTTCACATATTGCACACCGAGATCCGACGTCATTCACTAGTGCTAGCAAACCTGTCCGCATGAGCATCTCTGCGCATGGTGGACACTAGCTCGTTGTTTGGATCGAGAAGGCTAGCGGCGCATGTTTTGGCCCGGTTGGCTCGGGGTGCATGATATGGGTCCAGACGAAACACATGGCATCGCGTGGATCAACATTCCTCTCCTCGGTACCGGACATCGGATATATGGCAGACGAATCCGCGTGGATGCTGACGAAGTTTTGTCACATCCATTTTCCATTCCATTGTTTGTAAAGTTTTACAACATATTTTAGGACAAATATAAAACATGACACGTGCAGATGAAACAAGCCTACCAATTCAGTTGTCCCACTATATGACTTTGTTCTGTGTAATGAGGGAGCAGTTGCATTACACAATTTTTTGAAGGGAAGTTGCATTACTTCTAAATCATGGCTATGCACGATCGGGCTATTCATTTTAGTGAGAAGTGAGAAGTTACGTTTTGACGTGGCAAGACGTGTTGGTGTGAACAATGCACGGGGAGGTGTGAACGTGGCAACAACTCCTTTTGACTGCCCATGACTAAATTGGTGGCTCCGCTTCCCCATAGCACGCTCCGCTTCCCCATTAGCATTTATCACATCGCCGCCGCCCTCTTCCCATCCTCTTCCCCATCTACAAATTCGAGGGTTTTCTCCTCCCACGCCTCACCACTCACCTGCCCACCCCGCCGCTGCTCCCTTCCCGCCGTTGCTCCCTTCCCGCTGCTGCTCCCTTCTTGCCGTTGCACCTCCGCCGTCGAGATGCCCAAGCACACCATGGGAGGGAGGGCCGACGCCGGGGCCGACGCCATGGCGCATGAAGCATCCAAGCATCGTGCAAAGCTGCACATGGAGAAACCCCTCCCCGCCGGCGAGGGGTCCAGCCGGCAGCAGGGCGGCCGTGACGTCGTCGACCACGTCCAGGCTCCGGTGCAGGTGTCACCTAAGCCGGAGCAGGTGACTCCTCTGCCACGCCATCTGCCTCCTCTGCCGCAGCTCGTGGTCAACGTCGACGGCGATGACGATGAAGAAGAGGTCAGTCCTATTTTAGGAAATATCCTAGGTTTCCTTGTTCAGTCCCTTATCTATTTTTGGGCATGGATAGGGTTTCTGCTTTTCTTCCATCTATGAAATCCGTACCTAGATTCGTTAGATCAGGTAGGTTTGGTCCACATGGGTGCATGGGTGTGGGGGTCGGCTCCTCATTGCATAGGTTATCTTGTTTTTAAGATCTACCAACCAGTCCGATCCATTGCTCTCGTGCATTCAAAATGTGTTGATGCCAAATTTTAAGATAGATCTACCAACCACCCGAAATTATTTGCCCCAAATTTCTTATCTATGGTTCTTTTATTTTAAATGTACTAAAAGTGGTGTAGTTTATGCACTAAACTTCATGTCAATTTGTATAAAACTAGCCTCTTACGCTTAATCTAGCAGACACATTTTTTGTCGTTCAATTTGCTCTACACCAATTGCTTGATTCCTGGAGTCCAATTACCATAGGCTGTAATATTATTGTCTTGTTATCATCCCTATTTGAAATATATTATTTAGTTGCTTATTTTCATCATAATATTTTCTGCAAGTAAAGGATAACAACACCATGCCTTGTTTACGAAAATGTCATACTAAATAATCTTCATTTTCTGTCATTCATGTCTGTACTGTCAGTATGATGAAAAAAATAATAATATTTTCACATGAACATTTTAGCTATTACGTACTCCTAACTCTTTAATTTCTTGAGTAACAGAAGCAGAGGCAGAAGAATGCCTTCTGGACTCAAAAGCCAACTTGATCTCAGCCGTTTGAAATATATTGTTGTGGTTTTGGTTTGCAATATTAATTTTTGAACACCCAACTTTGAAATCCTGGATCCGAAGCTGTGTTGCTAGGTTGCATTAGTTTAGGCATGTATATGACATTTTTTGATCTATATAAAATATTCTACTATTTATGTGGGACCAGGTAGCTGCTATGGCTCCTCAGACGGAGCAGGTGACGCCTCTTGTGCCTGAGCATGTGGTCGTCGGCGATGTCAACAAAGAAGACGTCAGTCATCTATCTCCTTTAATTTTTTGTAAAATCCTAGGTGTGATCTGGCCAATCCTAGGTGTCAACCTAGATTCGTTAGATCCATTAGGTTTCAGGGCAGATCCACATGGGTGCATGGGTGTGGGGGTCAGCTCCTCATTGTATAGGTTATCTTTATTTAAGATCTATGAACCACTCGGATCTCATGGTTCTCCTGCATCCAAAATGTGTTGATGCCAAATTTTGATAGCGGCAACACCGGTACAGACGTACAGTACTGCACCCGAATTTTTTTGGCCGAAATTTCTTATATATGGTACTTGACCGGCATGAAACTATCCTTGCACAGCCATTTATGTGGGCCCCGGTAGCTGCTCTGGCTCCTCAGACAGAGCAGGTGTCTCCTCTGCCGCGGGTGACGCCTCTGGTGCCCGAGCCTGTGGTCGCTAGCGACGTCAACAAAGACGACGTTAGTCATCTATCTCTTTTAGTTTTTTGTAAAATACTAGGTGTGCTCTGGTCAGTCCTTTTCTCTATTTTTGGGGAAGGCCAGGGTTTCTTTTTATCTTTGATCAATGGACTCCATATAAATATTTTGTAGATGTGTTAGGTAACTAGCTAGGTTACATGTGTTGAGCCCTGTATAGGCAATATTTTGATCTAGATAAATTATTCTGCTAATAAATCGACCTAGGTTTGGTGACTGTGCTAATAGAAATACGTAGCTTGACCTTGGAATTGAATTGCCTACGTAGGTGATTGTGAAAATATTTTCTGCAACTTAAGGATAACAACACCATGCCTTGTTTATGAAAATGTCATATTGTATGGTCATGAAGTAAATAATCTTCATTTTCTGTCATTCATGTCAGTACTGTCATTACGATGGACTAAGAATCTTTTCACATGAAAATTTTAGATATTACTCCCTCCATTTGAAAAATATTGTTGTGGTTTTAGTTTGCAATATAAATTTTTGAACACCCAAGTATGAAATCCTGGATCTGCAGCTGTGTAGCTAGATTACATTTATTGAGGCATGTATATGTCAGTTTTTGACCTATATAAATTATTCTGCTAATAATCCAGAATAGGTAGCTCCTCTGGCTCCTCTGCCGAAGCAGGTGGTGGCTCCTCAGCCTCAGCCGGGTGTTTGTCTGCCGCGGATGTTGCCTCCCCTGCCCCCACCCATGGTCGTCGCCGACGAGAACGAAGAAGAGGTTAGTCATCTATCCCCTTTATTTATTTATTTATTTTGTAATATCCTAGGTTTTATCTGGTCAGTACAAGGCAAATAAGGTATTAAAATGTTGAGTACATGTTTGGTTGCACTTGATCGATCTTTGGTTTAAATGTTCCATAAGTGGCTGTGGCAATGATTTTAAACATTGATTATCTCTAAGCAATTGCTACTTTAGAAAGAAATTGGATATCATCAATGTTTTACTTGAGTTGTTTTAATTAGTTCTTTTGTAGGGTTTTTATTATTTATGCCACCAGTTGTATCCCACTACTCAGTTTTTCCCTTAGAAGTTACAGCCGCTCAAAAATGCGCTCAAAAATGCCATCGATTCGTGACATGCTTACTCAGAAATGCCATTAGATGTATAAAAAATGCCATCGTTCCGTTAGATGTTTGCTCAATAATGCCATTAGACATTGTTATTTTCATTTAAAACTTGTTGACCATCCAATATGACAAAAAAAAGCCCAGTCCCACATTTCAGTTCTCTCTATCTCACAATGATAAGTATGGCCCTACTTGTGAGGAGTAAGTAAGCGAATAATTTTACAGGAAAATAAGAACGATGTTGGGATCAAGTGGGCCCACACTTTATTGTAGTGATATAGAGGGAGAGCTGGCATGTTACTCCATAGGTATTGATGCCATTATAGCATGTCAAGATAGATTTGATATCACAATAATGATGTGCAGTGGCATTTTTGAGCATGTGTCTAAAGAAGCGATGGCTTTTTTAGCAGTAGAAATTCCTAGTGGTGATACTTAATTGTGGGACACAACTGGTGGCATAAATGATAAAAACCCTTTTTGTAAGTACAACATTTGGGATCACTTATTGTCAGAATTCATAATAATTAACTACTTTACCTAGAACGCTGAATGGTTCAGGAACATTGATGGGTGGGGTATCGATCAACAGGGGAAACTTCCACGACGATAACATGTGGACTTTCAATATCCATCATCATAAACACACAAAATTCTAACCCTAAATAGATACAGCTCACGAGCTATTTTATCTAGTCATGCATGTAAGTTATAAGTCTTTTTTTTGCATTAGTACATCTGTATGCTGCTCTGCCATGTTACATCATCAGTTCATGCATTTTTACGTAACAAGTGAATTTTGTTGCACTAAAGGATGTTTGGTTAGTGACTTTGCCAAAGATTGCCATACCTAAGGTTAGGCAAGTTTGACCAACTTAAGTGAGTGTTTGGTTCCAGCCACACCTTAGGCAAGCCACACTTGGGTCCCACATTTTGCCACAAATTTTTCCCAAACTTGCCTAAGGTTAGTTGGCAGCAACAAGCTGATGAAAGGCGACCTGAGAAGTACCATCAACCATGCAGTCGGAACATCCCAAGGCAGCATCAAGAATGGCTATGCTTTTAGGGTGAAGCATGCCGCGTATGCCAAGTACTTGATGAGGCTTCTTTGAGGCTTTAGGGAAGTGCGCACCCTCGCAGCTAGAACTGATGCTCTTTTGGTTTTAACTATGCTAAGTACTACCCTATGCTATACTTTGTTGGTGAACGTTTATGGTCGAACTATGTGCACCAGTACTACTAAGTGGTGCTTGCTTTTGTATGTATGGAAGTGTTGAACTAAGGTAGAACTATGTTAATTGGTGTGTGGTTTGGCATCTCTGCTTGTTAAACTCGTGCTCATTAATCATCGGCTCATTTAGATTAAGTAGCATAAAACCCTGATTGGCTAGGTTCGTTTGAAGCTAGTTAAGCTTGTGAGCGCTCGTTAACAGATTCTGATGTGTTATGGTATACATGATGAGTGTGTACATGTGGTTTTCAAGAAGGAAGATGGTGACTCAAAAAGGAAATGTCTGGTCTGTCCTTTTCTCTATTTTTGGGGAAGGACAGGGTTTCTTTTTTTCTTTAATCGATGAGATGCCTATCCAGATTGTGTAGATGTGTTACCTAACTTGCTAGGTTACATGTGTTGAGCACTTTAGAGGTCATTTTTTGATCTATATAAATAGTTCTGCTAATAATCCGGCTATGGTTGGTTATTGTGCTTATACTATTTCGTAGCTGCACCTTGGAATTGAATTTCCTATGCAGATGATTGTGATAATAACATAAATATTGATTTGCGCTGAGCACGAGTTATGCACTAGGCAAATAAGGTCTTAAAATTTTCAATCCCCAACCCATCCACCCCGGACATGAACTTTGGATTGCATCACGTAGATGTAAAAAATCCAGTTCCTAGCGCCTGCCCCAAGCGCCTACGATTGTGATTTTTTTCCAGGATCCTAATTAAGCGCCTAAATAAGCCGGCTGCATTGTAGGTGCCCAACGCCAAAGTATTTCCGCTATAGTAGGTAACTACCAATTACTCCCTGCATCTCTCCCCCTAGGGCACAAACTATCGCCGCCGCTCACACGCCCGCCTCGCTGCCGCCGGATATGAAATCCACTCGTGGAGGTTGATTAGCCGTCGTGACAGAGCGGGGCCATGGACGTGGGGGCCTGTCATGGACGCCGTCGTGACAGATCGTGGACTTGCGGAGCTAACCACCGACGTCGTCATCCATCGCATGGATGAGGATCCCCACGAGAAAGCTTTGGACTACTCGGTGTCCGACCCAGAGAAGCATCGTGTCAACGAGGTGCAGTACTCCGTCGTCGATCACAAGCAACAGCACATGCACGGCATGGACTGGAATTCTGTTACGGTAATTTTAATTTTTTAACCCTAGATATGTCTTCAAGTTTAAGGTTAGAGGTTAATCATTAAACCATCAATACATTGTTGAATTGGCATAATGGAATCTAGC
Source organism: Triticum urartu (assembly GCF_003073215.2). Lineage (NCBI taxonomy): Eukaryota > Viridiplantae > Streptophyta > Magnoliopsida > Poales > Poaceae > Triticum > Triticum urartu. The sequence goes on along the minus strand of NW_024118015.1, from coordinate 1,352 downwards.
TCTAAATATAATGTTGATCATCAGTACGTAATGATCATTATTTATTCAATCAATCTTTGAGAAATTAATGGTTCATCCACTCCACAATTTAGTGCGTTTTGGTTTTATGCTAAAAGTCAGACATCATAAAGGTTGTGCATGTTTATTGACAATTTTTTTAAAAGTACATCATATGATTTATGCTTTCATATGGATTTGATATTGCTTTTTTCTCCTTAAATTTTCAAAGTTAATAAATATTTACTTTAAAAATAATTTATAGGCACTACAGTATGAAACTTAGGGAATATTAGGTACTGTAAACAATGGTGCAGCTTATATCATACATAATTTAAACTTGCAGCCTTATTCTCATGATTATGCGGACATTTCCGAAGGAGAGATGGATGCACACACTCAGAAAACCCTTGAAGAATTGCAGGATGGACAGTGCAATGTGCTTAAGCGTATGGCATATCGTTGCGCGTTCTGTGGCAAATATCTGGACCCGGCTTTCGTTAGTATTCTTGAGCACGCCGAAGGAGTTGCCAAAGGATACCAAATGAAGCATGGTGTGAGGGCGAAACACAAGGCTCCCAATATCTCAGGAATTTGTCGGACAAAGAGAAGGTCTGAAGAAGGCGTTATGAGAACCAGCATGCCAAAGAATAGATGAATAAACGAAACCATGAAGAAGTTCTGGTTGGCATAAGTAGTCATTCGTGGGTTTTTTTAAAATACCAATGAATATTTTAATTTATCATATTTTTTGCAAAAATGTTACATTTATTAAATTTAATCATAAAAATACATACAATTCAATTATTCATTTTTTCAAATATTTGCAACCTTGCATCTAATAGTTTACCATTTTATTGGTTAACCATTATTTTCATATATATATACTGTGGAGTGCTTAAAATTATTCAAGATCAATTGGTACTGAAAGACTCATCCACATGCAATATGAACAGCAGTGTATTTTTAGGGTTTCTTTAAAAGAACACCTGTGGTCATGCTGATCTTTTGTGTTTGGCCAGAATTGGTAAAGCTGCCAAATCTGCATTGATCAGGCCCAACACTTTGTTCCTTTTGTGGGCCTGCACAAATGGGAGGCAGAGAGAAAAGCGAGCGATGGCCCCAACCCCAACCCCACCCCCATTCCCAATCCCACCACACTTCGTTCTTTGCAGAGACAGAGAGGCGACGCGGAGGGCGACGGCTAGGGTTTGCCAAGCCGTCACCTTGGCCGCCCCCGTCGTCGTCAAATCGGCCGGATCCGCGAGGCCACCCACTCCCCCTGCTCCGGCCACGATTCTCCACTGCTTCGTCGACAGCAAGGTCCGACAACGGCACCTCTTCTCCCCAATCCT
>NW_024118014.1:0-10724 GCF_003073215.2 Triticum urartu | reverse complement strand
AACAACAAAAATAAGGATGTAAATATGAAAAGGGAACTTTATGTATTTTCAATATAACGATACATGTATATGAACTAGTAAAACTATAGGTAGAGATTAGAAAACAGATGTGGGACATGGCGTTTCAAGAGGAAAATAGAACTGGGTTGTGTGTTTGATTCAGTAAAGAACTGCCTGCGGATGTTGTAAGACAAAATATAACTAACGCTAGCGGGCCAGAGGCCAGTAGATACCTGTTGGATTTTTGTGCCCCGTTGTCATTATGGGCTGGGCCTGTTAAAAACAAAACCAAGCCTGGGCAGTCTACATCCCAGTTGAAACTTGCTCGACCTGAAAAAACAATATACCTGCTCAACAAAGGAGAGAATTCTACAAGTACACACTGATAACTGGGATGCAGCAGGTATATTGTTTTTTCATCATGATAATAAGTGCATGCACTTGTTTCGAAAAATTTGGAGAACTGGGAATTCGAACGCGAACAGTAGGTGCTTATGCTACCCATCAAATAAAAATCAGGTGCCTGAAAATTCGTTTCGAAACAAATGATTCAGCTTTATATCCACATCGACCCTCGGCATGATGGTTGGAAGCTAATGCCAAGTTCATACCGAAAGATCATTAACAACAATACCAACTTGCGGACGACAAGGTAGTACAAGTACCAATACCAAACTAACTTATAATCTTTTTACTCCTGGCCCTAGTGTTCATCTAGTAGAAAATCTTGCAGAGGACCAGCTCCCGCTCCTTCTCTTGCTCCAAGTCCTGAGGTGGTACTGGTGCATCACCCAGTTGGTCCTCTGCTGGTCGAAGTTCTTGTTGGTGTGCAGCACCAGAACCTTTTTGCTGCCCGTCTGCCGGCCGTTGACCACCACCGGCAAGGTATTACCGGTCTTGTGCCACATCACGTGCATGCCGCACTCCGACTATATCTTGCGACGCGTCCTTGTGCCCCTTTTGAATGCCCTGGAAGTGCACTCGAAGAAATGCTTGCTTTGGCCACTCAGTGTGATACCTGCAGTATTGTCGAATACAGGTTTTAGTGTACGTGGTTGGTATTTTCATAACATCTTTGGCATGTTGCAGTCACTTGTTTCACTTTTTATTAACTGTCAAATTATAATTGCTTCACTAGGTCTGTGTCTAAAAAGAAAAATAGAGCTATAAAGAAAGGAATATGTTTGTGCAAGTAGACGGCCGATCGGTGTCTTACCTGGAAGTTTCTCAGGATGGGTGTAGCATATGCCATGCTCGCTATCAACGGTTGGTATGAACAAATCAATGAAAGGGTGAGATCTCGCGCTGTCAGCAGTCACTTTGGCCTCAAGGTGGTGGATCAGCTCCTGATCCGTGGGATCGAACTTGACGCCAGCCGGCAGCACCGGCCAATCCTTCTTGGACTTGCATCGGTTAATTCCAGTTATATGGTACTCAATGTATGATCAATCAAATGTTTTAAGTGAATAATGAAAGATTTCGACAGATAAGTGGTACTCCATATCTAAAGTCCACAATAGCCGAAGGCGCCGCCGGGATTCTTGTGTCACCTCACACGCAGCGTGTTGTCACGTCAATTCAATGTGTGGACATGATGAATAATTTGACCAGCGTATACTAGTACTACTACTGTACTAATTACTAGTCGTATTTAGTGTCACATTTTAACCATAGGTTTAACTAACAAAATGTCAATGCATGTCACCGAAAATTATTTCATTGGAAACTATGTTCAAATATGAATAAAACGATATAATTTTTTGTGACATGCATTAACCTTTAGTTAGTGAAATTTATGGTCAAAATTTGACACAAATTACGAAGGGGACTGGTAAACCAGGAGGGAGGTAGTAGTACGAGTAGCGCAATATACGGTATATAGGACTAGTACAAAGAAATGGGGTAAGAAGTTACAAGGCTGTGCGACAGACTTTGTAGGCTACATGAGTAATACAAAATATAATTCCCATTGGACAACACTTTCACCAACAAGTACACACTTGAAGCCTAATTGATATTATATATATAGGGTGGGTCTATTATGATAACACCCTTAAGAGTCTTATTATGATAACACCGGAGCTTATTTTGATAACACCCCGACCCACCTGTAGCTACAAACTTATAGGGTCGCGCTATTCGTCACCCTGGGTGAGGAATATTTATTCTTCACCCCCTCTATTTTACCATCAATGCACCGTAATTTTACGTTCCGTAAGTTTTGTCTTTTTCCGATGCAAAAAGGGACCGTAAGAAAATATATAATCGCCGTAAAAAATATTTTATGTTATGTAAAATTACAAACATAAAAACATAGTCTAAAATACACATAAACTGCAAAATTTCTTGTCTTATGACCTATATTTTTATTTTCTTATGTCAAATTTTATGTAGTGAATCAATAGGAATGTTTCTATTTGAATTCGAAATGTAATTTAATTATGAAATGATCGTAAGATTACCTCGGATGAAGAATAACTTATTCTGCACCCTGGGTGATGAATAGTAACACTATATATATATGGTTTCTGCACAGCATCTCCATCATCATTGTTAGTACATCCTACGCAGGTGAGTTAGGATGCACTTGATCCCAGAAAGGTATCTATCCTTCTAACCAGAGGAGTGCTTCAAACTAACAACAATACGTAATATCCAACAAAAGAGGGTCATGCTACAGTAGCAGGACACATGGCTCAGTCTAGATATCAGTATGAATAAAGTTGTGCATATTTGTTGTTGGCATGAACCACATCGCCGCATGTCACAATATGTGTGGAATTAAGATTATTATAACAGTGACACATATCATAGACAGAGAATTGCAATGCCATGGTCATAATGATACCCCAAGTTAAAAAAGCCAATGGATTCCATATTCTAGCAATATATCATGGTTCAAACATCATGTAACAATGAGAGGAAAACAGATATGACAGGGCCTACTCATATTCTACCATAGCTCTTACTACAGTTAGCATATCAACTCTAAGCAATAACATGCATTGTTATAAAAATCCTGGAAATGATAGTAACATATAGCAATCATGAGGTTATACTCATAATATCTATTCTAACAATCATTAGATGCCAATTGTTCTCATATCAACTCTAACAATAACATGTGTGGTCATAAAAATCTAGGAAATGAGAGGAACATATAGCAATGATGTGGTTATAGACATACTATATATTCTAAATTTGTAACAATGAACAAGCAGTCGTATTCTTAAGGTAAAGATGAGATGAGATAGAACAATTACATGACAATAGATTCCGCCAGTATAGGCAGCCAATTTGTGCGTCGACCGCATAAACGATGCCATCGTGCACTATAGCATCAGACAGAAATGTTGGGTGAAGAGGGTCGATGATGAGCCATAACCATGCATGTCGACCGGATTCTAGATAGACTAATCCCATGTTGAACACGACAATGAGCTTGTAATCCATGTAGTCTTGTGATGGTGTGGGCACTTCGCAGATTACAACCTTCAGCAAACAGAGGTCGAGCCAAAAGCTCGACACGTCTCATGCGTAGTAGGCAGGAATGTCCGGCGGGCCGCGAGGCTCGATGGAGGCGGTATCCAACAATGGAAGGGTGATCTCTCGTTGGATGTAGATATCTATGAGACGCCACGGACTACCGGATTGGTGGATGAGGACGATCCAGTTGGCCTTCATGCCCGCCCAGTAGTGCCCGCACATGAAGGACAGGTGGATGGGTAGTGGTAGCATGTCGAGGGGCACCACGGCAACCTCCGTAGGATTGTCAAGCGGTGGCTGGGCCATCTGCAAGGATCGGGCTAGCAAGCAGGGTGTCTTGAAAAGAGCCGGCCGGTTGCAGATGAGTAGACGATACAAAGACACCGATCATGCGGCCAGACAGACGGTGCTCAGCAGGTCTATACGATTACAATCTGCTCCAAGAGAACATCGACGAGGGAATTCCAATCGTGGCTCTGCATGTCAGTCGGTTCTGCCATAGGTTTTTTAGGGCGCTGAGTGACTGGGGTTTCTGGTGCCTGCGAGCCAGCGGGGAAGTGGATTCGGGCGGGCGAGCGAAGAAGATGGCGTGTGTGGCCGAGCAGTGAGCGGGGGGATATGGTACGCGCGAGCTACCAAGGAAGATGGCGCGGGCGGGCGAGCAGTGAGCGGGGGGAAATGGTGTGCGGCCGACGATGGGGAAGAGAGGAGGAAGAAGAAGAGAGGAGAAAGAAGAGTGAAAGATGGGGAAGAAAGTGCATTAAATCTCCATTCTACTAGTACTACTACCAGGATATACCGTCCTTCGAAGTGTAAATACTTACGCCGATGACATGTGGGTCTACCTCAAGAGGGCCCATATGTCAGTTAATGGAGGAGAGAGGTGCGTAGTCGTATTTGCGGAAGCATGCTCCACTAGCAAACATGATGGCAGTGAAAGGTAAGGCTGATTTAGTAACACCAACACGCTGGTTCAGCTTATTAATCAAGTGTCCCATCTGCTGCAGCGTGTATTGTCACTTCACTGTGAAGACTAGTTGAATAGTTCTTTCTGACCGAGATGGGGAATAATGGATCGCGAAGACTTCCTGTCTACAGTATCCCCATGCATGTACGCTCAGGCCCCTCCCAATGCTCTGCCTTGTATAGGTGCTAAGGCTGCCTTGCATGTAGATGATGAGTGGTGGAATAATTTTTGTAGTTTGCAAAAAACACTCAATTAATGCACTCGTTTTCCTCAAAAAATTGTGTTTACCAATGCATTAATTTTGTGTCAAACTTTGACCATCTACTCCCTCCATCCAGGTGAGTCATCTTTGGTTGTGCACCGTGACCAAGGAGGGAAAAACAAGAGAACTTAATGTTTATTTGCTACTCCCTCCGTTCGTAAATATTGTCTTTTTAGACATTCAAATGGAATACAACATACGGATGTATGTAGACATATTTTAGAGTGTAGATTCACTTATTTTTCTCCGTACGTAGTCACTTGTTGAAATCTCTAGAGAGACAAATACTCCGTGGGAACAGAGGGAGGCTTTTACTCTGTATTTGGGAATAGAGGGAGTATTAAAATATGGAGGGAACAGAGGAAACTTGAAATATGAACATGTCAATGGGAGGGAGTAAAAGCCTCATGCATGCATGCTTGCAACATGCAACACTCACACATACACATGGACGGATGCAATACTCACGCACCCAAGCCGCACACAGCACGCGGCGCAACACACACGCTCACACTCATGTGCTCAACCTACTATATACGTCCGTGAAAGACTATACATTTAGAGATTTACACATTGACCATGGCATTATTATCGCCCAAAAGTAGCAGATTTATGTGTGCATGCGACCATTGAGAGAATAAGATTAAATGAAGGTTGTTTCATGTTGTGATTAAGGATAGACATGTAGCCTATAGCTAGAGCACAGGTTGGTGCATTAGTCAATCAATATCAATTTAGATTAAAGGCTAAATGCATTGGAAGTGTAGATGTACACTCTTTGTTTTTAGCTGATGTACACTCTTTGTTGGAAGACCGAGGGGGTACACGTGCATGCACTCACATACACAGCCAGGGTGGTTTGCATGCAAGGGTTAGACTCCTGTCGCGCCTGTGTAATGTTTTGTTCAACTGATTTCTTTGCTCTGTCAACTAACAGGTGGGACCCAAAAACCAGGTGACAATTTAACCAGTCAACAAAGTGCCACGTCGACTATGTGGCCGGTCAGTAGGGTGCAATACGGTGCTCTACGATGAGCTAGTGATCGTATAATCACCGCAAAACTATATATAGTGACCATAAAGAGCGTATTGTTACAACGTTGACCGCCAGTGTATTTTCCTCATTTTAAATTAAGCCATATTTAACCGGAAAGGACTAGTACTTGTACTGCTTTGATGTGTCCCGTCAACTCCCCGAACAAGGAGAAGCTTGCTTACTACGCCTCTCCCTCGCCCACGCGCACGGTGGCTCGCAGGACAAGGAGAGGGTTTTGACTACAACACCCTCTCCCTCTCCCTATCGCTCGCCCTCGCCCTCGCGGTGGACGTGCATCAGTTCAATCTGTGTCAGATTGCCAGAAGCATATTGTACTGTAGTATCATCATTGTTGGACCTTCCGAAGAGGCGAAGAGCCAAGTGCAAGGTTCACACGAGTATGAACTATTGAACCTCCCGAAGAGGCAAAGAGCCAAGCGCAAGGATTTATAGGAGTTGAAGTCATGTAGGAGTATTACAACTATAGTGAATGATGCTATTGTATGATGCCGCCACATCACCTATATCCAAAGTTGTGCCACCTTTTTTCTCAATGAGCGTGTTGGATCCCGTGCAACAACCACACAAGTTGCACGTACACATAACACATTTACTAGTAATAAATTCTAAAGGACAAATGCCAGTATGCCACACAAGTTCATCTCCAATTCATGTGATAAATTTGTGCATGACTAGTCTACATATATTCATAGCGCTACCATTCACAATTTACCATACCCCACTTACACGTTACAGATGGGCTACATGTCCTCCTCCAAGTTCCAGTCCCAGGTGTTCTTCATGGATGGCACAATCCATAGCGCTGGGCAACGGGAATCATTGTCACAGCTTTCTAGTCCGGTTCCACACGATGGAGACTCATCCAAGCTGAAGCAGCATAAATCAGGGATGGCTTGTCCCAACATGTCGTTCATCTGGCGGTGCGCACTAAAGACACAACCATGCTGCATGAATGGCAGGCATTCGGTGTTGTGCACGGAAGGTGGCATCTGCTTCACAATGGGGTAGCTGTCCCCAATGAAAAGCGAGTACTCTCCAAGAGTGTTCCTCGGCACCCACGTAGCATCACGGGGTTGGAACTCGGCGCCGTTCATCTGGTACACGCGGCAGATCTGGACACATGGTGACGTACATAGTTAAGGTCCATGCATAATAATATTGTGCTCAAATATGGCGGCCAGTAATACTGTGCAGCAAATAGTACTACTCCGGTATAGAGGAAGTAAAATAACCAACTTATTATATATAGCCACTCTTGGCTACATGGATGAGATAGTAAGACATGGAAAAACGGAAATGGTGGCAGCTAGTGGGTTCAAGTCTTCAAGGGCCTAGCTAGCTATACGCATCCTCCAAGGTAAAAAGTACTCCTACTAGTACTAGTAAGTAGTACAACAATGAAAGAGAAGACGAGAGGGTTAAAAAATATAATACTAAATGGAATACCTGGGTAGATGGTGACGGTCCGATCGTGGTAGATTGTGTGACCATGTTGCACATCAGTGGTACCATGGGTAATGACTGCTAAGATATGTGATACCAATATGCCAAAGTCAGCTACAAGGTTCCAGGTTAGACCGAATCATGGATGCAAATGCACATTCAGGATCGGTGATCTTATTTTGATCGTGGGATGACTGGTCCCTACATCATTGTGGAGTACCGTTAGGGATGGAAATGATGGTCTGTGCATTTCGTTTGTAATCTCCCGTACCGTAGGATGGCAACTAGATGAAACAAGCCCCCTGGCTTGTCACCGCGAAGATGCGGCCTAGATGGCGCACGGCGTCTTCGAACGTGTAGGGGTACAAATCTGTCGCGGCGAACATGCGCCAGCCTCCACCGTTACTGCCTCTTGCATTGATGGCAATCCTTATGTTGAACACCGCGATGAGATAGTAATCGTCGTAGCCGCGTCGCTGTGTCGATAGGTCCGCAATTGCTATCTTCTTCAATCTCATGTAGGCATCATCATACGTATTCAATCCCAGCCAGTCCGGAAGGCCGGTCCCAATGGTTGAGAAGGGGTCTACGGGAACGGCCGCACTACTGTGGATGTTGTGCAAAATGATGGTGGTATCCGGCCGGAGGTATGCAAGCCAATCTTCATTGGCACCGACGTAGACCTATATATAAGACAGTGGGTAGCGGAGAAATTACAGGATGGAAATGGAATAACTAAGTACTACATGATCAAACTCCATGACTGACTTGCTCATCGGACAAATCCGACTACCTCTCAATGTCGGCAACTCTAGCGGAGTCAACGTGCAACCATGTCCGGGGAGCAGTGGACTGTTCGAAGGATTTTCCCATAGAAGAACCTTCTCCTCGAGGATGCATGGAGGACCAACAAGCATGGCCTTTTCTCAAGCCTGTTTAAGCACCATCTTGAAAAAGTTGGTGCAGGAAGCATCGAGTCTTGCGGCGGTGAGGACGTCGGAGCGGCATGCTATTTCTCCCAGAGGATCGTCGTCCAAGGTCTCCCAGCCCCGATGAGGAGGAGAACCGCGTGCCGAATCCATGGGAGCAGCGACGAACTGCCTTATCTTCGGGGGGAGGGGAACTGGCGAGGAGGAGATAAGAGCGTAGTAACCACAGGGCCTCGTCCCGTCCAACTGTAGCTCCTCGATCATTCCTTAGCGAAGGGGTGAGGCTATTATTTACTATGTACTCGTACTATAGTAGTACTAGTACTACTTTCTCAACTAGTAGTGCGATGTACTGTGCTTCTAGTATAGTGCACCAGTTTTGAACTCTTGAATCTTGCTACCTCTTAAGCACCACGTTGGTTTTCCCTTGAAGAGGAAAGGGTGATGCAGCAAAGTAGTGTAAGTATTTCCCTCAGTTTTTGAGAACCAATGTATCAATCTAGTAGGAGACTACACACAAGTCCCTCGTACCTATAGAAATAAATAAGAGCCTCGCAACCAACGCGATAAAGGGGTTGTCAATCCCTTCACAGTCACTAACGAGAGTGAGATCTGATAGAGATAATAATAACAAGATAAATATTTTTGGTATTTTTATGATATAGATTGAAATTAAAGATTGCAAAATAAAATAGATTGGAAACTTTATATGATAAATGATAGACCCGGGGGCCATAGGTTTCACTAGTGGCTTCTCTCAAGATAGCATAAGTATTATGGTGGGTGAACAAATTACTGTCAAGCAATTGATAGAAAAGTGCATAATTATGAGAATATCTAGGCATGATCATGTATATAGGCATCACGTCCGCGACAAGTAGACCGAAACGATTCTGCATCTACTATTATTACTCCACACATCTACCGCTATCCAGCATGCATCTAGAGTATTAAGTTCATAAGAATAGAGTAATGCATTAGGCAAGATGACATGATGTAGAGGGATAAACTCAAGCAATATGATATAAACCCCATCTTTTTATCCTCGATGGCAACAATACAATACGTGCCTTGCTGCCCCTGCTGTCACTAGGAAAGGACACCGCAAGATTGAACCCAAAGCTAAGCACTTCTGCCATTGCAAGAAAGATCAATCTAGTAGCCCAAACCAAACTAATAATTCGAAGAGACTTGCATAGATAACCAATCATACATAAAATATTTCAGAGAAGAATCAAATATTGTTCATAGATAAACTTGAGCATAAACCGGCCATTCATCGGATCTTGACAAACACACCGCAAAAAGAGTTACAACAAATAGATCTCCAAGAAGATCGAGGAGAACCTTATATTGAGATCCAAAGAGAGATAAGAAGCCATCTAGCTAATAACTATGGACCTGAAGGTCTGTGGTAAACTACTCACAAATCATCGGAGAGGCCATGGTGTTGATGTAGAAGCCCTCCGCGATCGATTCCCCCTCCGGCGGAGCTCTGGAAAAGGCCCCAAGATGGGATCTCTTGGGTACAGAAGGTTGCGGTGGTGGAAATAGGGTTTCGTGGTGCTCCTGTATGTTTTCGGGGTATATGGACATATATAGGAGGAAGAAGTAGGTCGGTGGAGCTACGAGGGGCTCAGGAGGGTGGGGGGCGTGCCCAGGGGGGCATGCGCGCCTCCCTGCCTCGTGGCCACCTCGTTCCTTTCTTGACGTCTACTCCAAGTCCCCTGGATCACGTTTGTTCCAAAAATAACTCTCCTGAAGGTTTTATTCCGTTTGGATTCCGTTTGATATTCCTTTTCTGTGAAACACTGAAATAGGCAAAAAAACAGCAATTTGCACTGGGCCTTGGGTTAGTAGGTTAGTCCCAAAAATAATATAAAAGTGTATAAATAAACCCATTAACATCCAAAATAGATAATATAATAGCATGGAACAATCAAAAATTATAGACACGTGACGTATCAAGCATCCCCAAGCTTATTTCCTGCTCGTCCTCGAGTAGGTAAATGATAAAAACAGAATTTTGATGTGGAATGCTACCTAGCATAATTCTCAATGTAATTTTATTTATTGTGGAATGAATGTTCGGATCCAAAATATTCAAGACAAAAGTTTAATATTGACATAAAAATAATAATACTTCAAGCATACTAACAAAGCAATCATGTCTTCTCAAAATAACATCGCCAAAGAAAGTTATCCCTACAAAATTATATAGTCTGGCTATGCTCTATCTTCATCTCACAAAGTATTTAAATCATGCACAACCCTGATGAAAAGCCAAGCAATTGTTTCATACTTTTAACGTTCTTATACTTTTTCAATCTTCACGCAATATATGAGCATGAGCCATGGACATAACACTATATGTGGAATAGAATGGTGGTTTTGGAGAAGACAAAAAGGAGAAAATAGTCTCACATCAACTAGGCGTATCAACGGGCTATGGAGATGCCCATCAATAGATATCAATGTGAGTGATTAGGGATTGCCATGCAACGGATGCACTAGAGCTATAAGTGTATGGAAGCTCAACAAAAGAAACTAAGTGGGTGTGCATCCAACTTGCTTGCTCAC